>NC_141541.1:46623611-46775000 GCF_021556685.1 Rattus norvegicus
AACCCTCCTACTGTTCCACATCCTATACCTCCTCCTGCCATCCCCTCCCCCAAATCTCTCCTACGATGTCCCCACCCCACCTACCCAGTCAGACCTTTAAACTTCCTGGTATCTCCAGTCTCCTGAGGGTTTGATGCATCTTCTCTGACTGAACCCATACCTGGGAGTCCTCTGCTGTGTATGTTTTGGAGTCCTCATATCAGCTGGTGAATGCTGCTTAGTTGGTGATTCAGTGCCTGAGAGATCTCAGGGGTCCAGGTTAATAGACACTGCTGGTTCTCTTACATGTTTGGCATCTTGCTACCCCTGCCATTCCCTTTCCCTCGTTCCCTCACTCTGTATTTATCTACTACTGCCTATTGCACCCTATAACATTTTAGGGCACCATGAATTACAACATACTCAGTGTCCACACCAATTAACATTCAAGTATTTTGCACAGCAACAGGGATGAACAAATCCTCTACTTTGGTTTAGAAGGCAAAAAAGGACTTGTGCACAGAGATAAGCACTGGAGAAGCCAAGAAGCCAAATGCATAGCTTACCACTTCAGAACTATGATGTTCATTGCTATTCTTCCTGAAATTCAAGAAATGATGTAGTTTTACATCCTGGTGATCCTTTATTATCTAATGAGGTAGGCTTTGCCACAATCTCTCAGTATTTATATGTTTTTTTAATCTCTTTCCTCTAAATCTTGAGCACTGCTATTATTAGATCATGAACCCATATTTTATTCATGATATCAATTGTAATTTTCAACAACCTAAGTGACTTCTGGGTTATGTTAGGGGCAGGCTAATGGTGACACCGAAAGAGTTGTTCACCTCAGTTAAACCTCCATAGACCCTAAATATGGACACTATCTCTGGGTCCACAGTAACCATTCTTGTAAAAGAAACCAGATGTACTTTGTGAAGTATCTCAATGAAAATGTGTTGTAAAATTTTATACACTGGGAAATCACCACACTTGGGTCTCTATGATGTATGGTCCTTTTTCATATACATCACTAGTAACATTATTTCAGGGGCAGAAGTACTTATATCCAGCCCCTGAGACCTCTCTTACTCCTTTAGCTTGGTATAGAGTGGGGACAATCTTGTACTTTTTTTTATGTCACCCTGTGGTGAACTGGTGTTAAGATTTTCAATCTTTCCAATGACTTTTTATTTCCATATTTTGGTTTCCAGTAATATTTTTTGCCAGGAATTCTGGACCATTTCAAATCTTGCCAAAGCTAGTTTCAAATAACTGGTACAGACCCTGGCTTCTGTGTCTTCTGCTACCTAGACACCAATATTTTCTCACTTTCTACCTGAATATTTTACACCATAAGAATGAATACAGAAAATATGGTTCATTTACACAATGTAATACTACTCAGCTATTAAGAACAAGGACATCCTGAGTTTTGCAGGCAAATGGATGGAATTAGAAAATATCAACTTGAGTGAGGTAACTCCGACCCAAATGGACATGTATTGCATGTTCTCACTAGTAAGTGTATATTACCTCCCCCCAAAAAAGTACAAAATACCCATGATACAGTCCATAGAACTCAAAATAGTCAACAAGCTGAAGTGCACAAGTGAGGATGATTCAGTCTCACTGGGGAAGGAAAAGAAAGCAACCACAAGAGGGGAGGAAGGAAGGGACTAGAGAGGGAAAGAGAAACTGGATGCGAAAGGAGGAGAACATGACCTGGTATTGGGTGTGGGAAAGTGATTGAAGCCCTGAGGGCCAGAAGATACAATAGAAACAGGCGACCTCAGTAGGAAGGAGTTGGGGAGGGCCCTCTAGAATGTACCAGAGACCTGAGAAATGAGAGACTCTCAGGATTCAAAGTAGGGAACCTAGATGAAATGCCCTACAGTGGGGAGAGGTGACCTATTGTACCCACCTCCAGCAGAAAGATAGGGTATCAAGTGAGGGATTGGGTTGCTATTCCACTGTGAAAACTCTAACCTATAGTTCTTCCTCTCTGAAATAACTGCAGGTATGGGAATTGAGAAGAGCCTGAGGGGAAATAGTCCAGCGACATTCTCAAAGTGGGATCTAGCTCAAGGAGAGGTCTCAAGAGTTGACACCATTACTGAGGTTATGGGGTATTCACAGGAATGGACCTATCATGTCTGCCCTCCAAAAGACCTAACAAGTAGCTGCAAGACTCAGATACAGATATTTGCACACAACCAATGAATAGAAACCGGTGATCCCTGTTCTTGAATTAGGGAAAAACTGGAAGAAGCTGAGGAGGAGGGCAACCGTGTAGAAGGACCAGCAGTCTCAATTAATCTCTACTCACTCAGACACTGGGTCACCAACCAGGCAGCATACACCAGTTGAGATGAGTTCCCCCAATACAATACAGCAGAGGACTCACAGGTCTGGGTTCAGTCAGAGAAGATGCACCTAACATTCAAGAGACAGGAGGCCCCAAGAAGTTTAGAGGTCTGGTGGGTTAGGTGGATGGGGACATCCTTGTGGAGACATGGGGGTGGGGTGGAGTGGGGGTGATGTGGAGGGACGTATGGAAGGTGGAACTGCCAAGGGAATGGACCAAGAGGGGAATAAAATCTGGAATGTAAAAATAAATAAGAAAATAAATAAATAAATAAATAAATAAATAAATAAATAAATAAATAATATTTTAAAAACAATTTAATTGGTGGCTTAGATCATTCAGATCTGCCATGAAGCTTTTTACTATATGACTCAGTAAATCTACTAGAGGTCCATCCTAGTCTTGAGATCTCTACTGAATTGAGTATTGTTTGAATAGCACACTTCTATTTGTCCCAAGAGACTGTGAATAAATACAGTTGCTAAGCTGCCCAAATTACTCAAATGCCTAAAATTCCTCAGTTTTCCTATGGGAAACTCCATTCAGGATGAACAAGTATCCTTGAGCAAGCTGAAGTCATCTGAGTAGAGAGAACTTCAAATAAGGAAATGCACTTAAGACAGTTTAGGCTGTAAGCAAATCTGTGTCAGTGAAGGTTAGGAGTGGATCCAGACTGTGGTGGGCAGGGTTATCCCTTAGTTGATGGTCTTGTTTTCTGTTGTCTTGAAAATAAAAAGCAGCAGAACTGGTTTCCAGCTGGGACCCTCCTGGTCTCTAGTTCTAGTTCTTAGGGGCCATGGGAACTAGTGCTAATTTATTTCAGATTAGTATCTCTCCTGGTGCCTCTCTGCTAGCCTTGAACTCTCTAGTTCAAGCTACCCAGTAATATCAGGGCTTTAGAATTCCAGGACCAGCTTGCCTATTTAGGTTCCCTGCCATTGACTCTGCCCACACTTCCAGCATTCTCCCCCTGGTAGTTAAAATATAAACTCTCAACTACCCAGTAAAATCAAGATTCAATAAACTGTAACCCAACAATGAGATTTATATATTAAATTCTCAATCCTAAATTCATCCACCTAATAAAACTTACAACCATTTGATAAGCAAATAAATCACCCACCTATATAAGATAAATTTGCCTAAAGAAATCCTTCCTAGATACCTTGACAATTCAAGACCACCTGGATCTGGGTTAACCTTCATTCTTTTTCTTCTCCTTCTCTCCTGCCTTACAAAAGCTTTGTCCCCACCTTATTTTTTTTACTGTCCAACCATGGCCTTTACCTAATTTGTCTGCCTTCACCTGCATAATGACATCAACCTATAGGATTTAATAAGAAGGTAGGCTGAATCCACAGACACCAAGCCCTGAGACACTATTGCTGATGCCAAGAACTGCTTGCAGACGGGAGCAGAATAGAGAGAAGTCCTTTGAAAGGTTCTGCAAGCACCTTATTGGGACAGATACATATACCCACAGTCAACCATTGGACTGAATCAGGGAACCCCAATTAAAGAGATATAGAAAGTCTGAAGGAGGTGAAAGGGATTGTAAACCCATAGAAAAAACAATTTCAACTAAACCACCAACCAAAGTATATGCATGACTGGGTACATGGCTCCTGTTACATATGTAGCAGAGGATTATGGGTCAGTGAAAGACATCCTGGTTGCTGGTTGAGCTGAATTCGAACCCCAGTGACACTGAAAGAGACAGTAGGTTTTTCCCTAAGCTCCCAGGAAACAAAATCAGTCACTGGCCTGCAGCCCTCCATATACTTGTGATCATCAGCCATGTAAGAGCAAGGCCCCAAGCCTCTCACAGGTAGAGAACCACCGGTCACAAAGGCTCGAGACAGATCTTCATTATAATGTGGTGTCCAAAGGCCTGGAGGCTTAGCCAATGAAGCTTCCCTTTCCAGACACTCCTCCCTGCAAAAGGTATTTAATCTTAGGCCCACTCTGAGAAGTGGGGTACAGTTTTACTCATACACGTTCTGCCATGACAATAAATACCTTGAAACCACAGCCAGCCTCTTTTCATGGGATCCACCTTAGGGAGCCATCGAGAAGCCCTTTGCCTACAGAGCTGCCACCAAGCCCAAGCCTGCCACAGCTTACCCTCAAAAGACTCTCCCTGTGGGACCAGTCAGAGCATGTTCCCAATTCTTTCCCCTCCGGCAGGGGCTAAATTCAGCCCCTTAGGTCCCTCATAGCATTCTCAGCTCTTTAGCCATCCCAGCTAAAGATACCCAAGAGTCTGAGAATCTGACTGCCCCGAATTTCTTGTGGGCCCTGGTGCTCCAGAGCAAGCTCTGGCTGTGTCTGTCACGTCAGACTGTGCTCCCCCAATCCAGAAGCTTGCAGAGTCTGTGCTAGAGCAGATGCAGGAAACCAATTAACCTACAGAGGATTGCCTCATCCAGTCTCAATGGGCGTGGAGACACTTGGTCTTGTGGAGGCTTGTTGCCCCAGCAAAGGATGGTGCTAGAGGGTCGAGGCAGGAATGGGTAGGTTGAGGATGACCCTCTTAGAGGCAAAGAGGGAGCGGTATTGGAGGGGTCATTTGAAGGGAGAGCAGGAAGTGAGATAACATTTGAAATGCAAATAAATAAAATAATCAAGAGGGAAAGAAACTAGGCCGAGCATACCACAAGGAAAGAGCTTGTAAGTAACACTCCTCCTTAGCTTGTATCAGCTCCTGCCTCAGGCTTCTGATATCTTTCAGTTCCTGTCCTGACTTCTTTATAAGGAACAACAAAGTAGCCCTTTCCTGAGTTGCTTTGGTCTCTGTCAAATAATCCTAACTAGGAATATACCTATCTATATCTATCTATATCTATCTTTCTATATCTATCTATCTGTATGTTATGAAATGTGTGTATGTTTATATATACATATAACATATATTTACACATACACAAATACATGCATTCATATATATATATAATAAAAATTGCATTCTCGAGTAAAATGGGTAAATTTATGATATACATATATATATATATATATATATATATATATATATATATATATATATATATACACATACACATGGCAGGATTCAGGCCCAAGTTGTTCCCTGGAGCACTCACAATCCATTTAGCCTCACTGAAGGAAAAGGGTCCATGAAAAATAAGACCCAACAGAAGTCTACTGTCTCCAGCTCCAGCTACATAGGCCTGAATGTCTCTGGTCATGTTAGCCAAACCATTAATTAAAATAAAAAACCAAAAACCAAACCAAAGCAAAACAAAACAAAACACAAAAACAAAAGACCAAAAAAAAAGAAAGAGAAAAAGAAAAAGAAAAAAACCAAACCAAAACAAATAGCCTTCCTCTTCATCTGAAGATTAATGTCTCTTCATATCTCACATGACAAGAGGATGGATTCCCTTAACCAGTACAGGATCTCAGGGTCTTCACTTACATCCTAAATGTTTCAAACAATAGAAATGCAAACCACAATCATTCTTCTCTCAATTTTCTTGAAATGACTGCACTGTGTAGGATGCTATCAACAGGGAACCTTATGCCTAATGTACCACCTAACTGGTATGAGACCTGCACACTAGTTCAATTAGGCATGCCCTTTATTTTGTCATTCAATTTTACCTCTTAGCAAAAGTTGATTTCAGGGTCCACAATCTAATATTTCTTGATTAAAGTATGCTGTCAGATACCCTGTCATTAAAATCAGAGCTTTGGATAGCTATTCAGAATATCCAAGTAGTAACTGAGTATTAGGTTTTGTGTATCTATAGAATCAACAAATAATTCTACTAAATGATATATTAAGTTTTTAGACTCTTCTGGAGGAGATAAGCAGGAGGTGAACAAATTTTGTCTCTAAACATTTTATCAGAATCTCTTGAAGGAGACTCCCTCTAATCTCAGATCCCCTGTGGTGCTTTAAAAATATAATCTAGTCTCTACATGGAGAACTTGAGGACTAGTATGTACACTCTTGCCTTAAAGTCTATAAAGAATATGCAAGCTTTGACAGGGAAGCTAGTAAATGTTTCTAAGAAATTAAAAAGCCAATTGTATAATCACTATTTTATTGCTGTGAAGAGACATTATGACCAAAGCAACTGGTAAAAAAAAAAGTGTTTGAGAACTTGCTTACAGCTTCCAATGCTAGTCCAGTATCGTCATGGTAGGAAGCATAGTGACTCATAGTATCTGAGAGTTTTACATACTGATTGGTAGGCAGAAAGGCAAGCAGGCAAGCAAACACACACACACACACACACACACACACACACACAGAGAGAGAGAGAGAGAGAGAGAGAGAGAGAGAGTTAGACAGAGACAGAGACAGAGAGAAAGACAAAGAGACAGACAGACAGACAGACAGACAGACAGACTGGGCTTGTACGGTTTTATAACTCCACAGCCCATTCCCCTAGTGGCATGTTATTCTAACAAGACCATACCTCTTAATCCTTTTACTACTTTCAAATTGTTCCATTCTTGGTGACAAAGAATTCAAATATATGAGCCCATAGGATCTATTATTGTTCAAATTATCACAATAATTCTTAAGTCTCATTTTATTTGGTTATCTATCCTGCCTTACAAATCATGACTTGAAACATGCAATCTTTTAAATAGGGTGATGTCAATATGCTTACTGCTGTTAGTATGTGTTTATCCATGGTCTCTCAGCAGAAGGAGTAAAGAGTTAGCTTTGGACTTTTTTTTTAATTCAGTCTGTCACATAAAATTGTTTCTTATAAATTTGACATCCTTGACTGCTTTTATCTTTTATTTAGATATTGTCATTGACGTTAATAATACCAGTTCTTAAATTTTACAAGTTACATTTTATTTTGATATTTAAAACTAACATACAGGTTTTATCTATGATACTTAGAAGCAAGGACTGTCAGTTACTTTCTGCTCAGATTCATTCCTTAGACACTGTACCTGATTTTTTTATATTTTTATTTATTTTTTGAATGGTTCCAGGTTTATGTCCCTAATAAAGGAGTCCCATGTAAATAAACTACTAATTTCAGTTACCTTATACTTCCACAGGACTATGGTACATGATCCAACTACTTGTAAATTACTTTTAACATTACATTAACTTTACACTTAATCTTATGCTAAACTACTGCTAATCTTGATGTGAAAGATTCCCTCCTGTGACTTGTCTCATAACTACAAAGGTGGGTAGTGATTCCTTATAGACTTATCTTCTGTATCTTAACTACCCATAAAAGGTAGAAGTTTTAAGGTTGCCCCCTCCTAGACAATAGTTTAGAGCAGAAGAAAGGAACTGGTCGGGCCCTGGAACTGCATTTTCCAGGAACCAGCTGACCATAGAATGAGTAATTACACCAGCTGATTCAGTAACTCTCTCCCAGGAACTAGCTGACCACAAAGTTAGATTAAAATCTAAAAGAACAATCTTGAGAAACAGGAAGCTTCTCCCAGGAACTGGCTGACCATAAAGTTATATTAAAATCTTAAAGAATGGATCCCGGCCCAAAGCTCCCTGCTCCCAAACACCATGGGACAGAGAGCTCACCGCCCAGACAGGTGGGAACTCCTGAGACTGCAGAGCAGGAGAGACCACCAATACCACCCATCCCTGCCCACATCCCTGGCCCAAGAGGAGACTATATAGGGCCTCTGGGAACAGGAAGATAGGAGCACTCAAGCGTCAGGTGCCCTGTAGTCCAGACACTGCCCAGATCTGAAGGGACACTGTCAACGGCTCCCTGCACCCAAATCGCTGTGGGAGAGAGAGAGATAAAACTTCAGAGGGGCAGAGAGGCCTGGGAAGCCAGAAAATACTACACTCTGCCCACATTTCTGACTGCAGAGGAAAACACCTAATGCCATCTGGGACCCAGTGCACTGCGGCCCCGCAAAAAGGTGTGGCAAGCCCTTCTGGTTGCCGCCCTCATGGAGAGCTCAAAAGCAGCCCCCCCAGGACAAGAGGTAAGACCAACTTTTCTGCTCCAAGTGACCTGCCTGGTGTACTCAGGACACAGGACCACAAGAACAGCTGAAGACCAGTAGACAGAAAAGACTACACACCTGAAAGCAGAACACTCTATTCCCATAACTGGCTGAAAGAAAACAGGAAAACCGGTCTACAGCACTCCTGACACACAGGCCTATAGGACGGTCTAGCCACTGTCTGAAATAGCAGAACAAGGTTACACCAGAGACAACCTGATGGTGAGAGGCAAGCACAGGAACCCAAGCAACAGAAACCAAGACTACATGGCATCATCAGAGCCCAATTCTACCACCAAAGCAAACACTGAATGTCCAAATACACGAGAAAAGCAAGATATTGATTTTAAATCACATTTGATCATGATGATGGAGGTCTTCAAGAAAGACATAAAGAGCTCCCTTAGAGAAATGCAGGAAAACATAAATAAACAAGTAGAAGCCAATAGAGAGGAATCAGAAAAATCCCTGAACAAATTCCAGGAAAACACAATCAAACAGGTGAAGGAATTAAAAATGGAAATAGAAGCAATAAAGAAAGCACAAAGGAAGACAACCCTGGATATAGAAAACCAAAGGAAGAGACAAGGAGCCATAGATACAAGCATCACCAGCAGAATAAGAGATAGAAGAGAGAAACTCAGGAGCAGAAGATTCCATAGAAATCATCAACACAACTGTCAAAGATAATGTAAAACAGAAAAAGCTACTGGTCCAAAACATACAGGAAATCCAGGACTCAATGAGAAGATCAAACCTAAGGATAATAGGTATAGAATAGAGTGAAGAGTCCCAGCTCAAAGGACCAGTAAATATCTTCAATAAAATCATAGAAGAAAAATTCCCTAACCTAAAGAAAGAGATGCCCATAAACATACAAGAAGCCTACAGAACTCCAAATAGATTAGACCAGAAAAGAAATTCCTCCTGTCACATAATAGTCAAAACACCAAATGCACAAAACAAAGAAAGATCATTAAAAGCAGTAAGGGAAAAAGGTCAAGTAATATATAAAGGCAGGCCTATCAGAATTACACCAGATTTCTCACCAGAGACTATGAAAGCCAGAAGATCCGGGACAGATGTCATACAGACCCTAAGAGAACACAGATGCCAGCCCAAGTTACTGTATCCAGCAAAACTCTCAATTAACATAGATGGAGAAACCAAGATATTCCATGACAAAACCAAATTTACACCATATCTTTCTACAAATCCAGCCCTACAAAGGATAATAAATGTTAAAACCGAACATAAGGAGCCAAGCTACATCCTAGGAAAAGCAAGAAACTAATCGTCTTGGCAAGAATACCCTTGGCAGGGAAGAGAGAGGCAAAGTTTAAAACAGAGACTGAAGGAACACCCATTCAGAGCCTGCCCCACATGTGGCCCATGCATATACAGCCATCCAATTAGACAAGATGGATGAAGCAAAGAAGTGCAGACCAACAGGAGCCGGATGTAGATCGCTCCTGAGAGACACAGCCAGAATACAGCAAATACAGAGGCGAATACCAGCAGCAAACCACTGAACTGAGAATAGGACCCCCATTGAAGGAATCAGAGAAAGAACTGGAAGAGCTTGAAGGGGCTCGAGACCCCATATGTACAACAATGCCAAGCAACCAGAGCTTCCAGGGACTAAGCCACTACCTAAAGACTATACATGGATTGACCCTGGACTCTGACCTCATAGGTAGCAATGAATATCCTAGTAAGAGCACCAGTGGAAGGGGAAGCCCTGGGTCCTGCTAAGACTGAACCCCCAGTGAACTAGACTGTTGGGGGGAGGGGGACAATGGGGGGAGGGTGGGGAGGGGAACACCGATAAGAAAGTGGAGGGGGGAGGGGGATGTTTGCCCGGAAACTGGGGAAGGGAATAACACTCGAAATGTATATAAGAAATACTCAAGTTAATAATAAAAAAAAAAAGAAAACAAAGAGAAGAAAAGCACACAAACATAATCTCACATTCAAATACGAATATAACAGGAAGCAACAATAACTATTCCTTAATATCTCTCAACATTAATGGACTCAATTCCCCAATAAAAAGATATAGATTAACAAACTGGATACGCAACGAGGACCTGCATTATGCTGCCTACAAGAAACACACCTCAGACATAAAGACAGACACTACTTCACAGTGAAAGGCTGGAAAACAAATTTCCAAGCAAATGGTCTGAATAAGCAAGCTGGAGTAGCCATTCTAATATCGAATAAAATCGATTTTCAACCAACAGTCATGAAAAAGGTAAGGAAGGACACGTCATATTCATCAAAGGAAAAATCCACCAATATGGACTCTCAATCATAAATATCTAAGCTCCAAATACAAGGCCACCTGCATCCATAAAAGAAATCTTACTAAAGCTCAAAGCACACATTGCACCTCACACAATAATAGTAGGAAAATTCAACACCCTACTCTCATCAGCAGACAGATCATGGAAACAGAAATTAAACAGGGACATAAACAGACTAAGAGAAGTCATGAACCAAATGGATTTAACAAATATTTATAGAACATTCTATCCTAAAACAAAAGAATATGCCTTCTTCACCACCTCATGGTACTTTTTCTAAAATTGACCATATACTTGGTCTTAAAACAGGCCTCAATAGATACAGAAAGATAGAAATAATCCCACGAGTTCTGTCAGACCAACACGGGCTAAAGCTGGTCTTCAATAACAATAAGGGAAGTATGACCACATATACATGGAAGGTGAACAATGCTCTACTCAATGATAACCTGGTCAAGGAAGAAATAAAGAAAGAAATTAAAGTCTTCTTAGAATTTAATGAAAATGAAGGTACAACATAACCAAACTTATGGGACACAATAAAAGCTTTGCTAAGTGGAAAACTCATAGTTCTGAGTGTCTGCAGAAAAAAAAAGGAGAGAGCATATATCAGTAGCTTGACAGCACACCTAAAAGCTCTAATATAAAAAGAAGCAAATACATCCAGGAGGAGTAGAAGGCAGAAAATAATCAAACTCAGAGCTGAAATCAACCAAGTAGAAACAAAAAGTACTATACAAAGGATCAACAGAACCAGAAGTTGGTTCTTTGAGAAAATCAACAAGATAGATAAACACTTAGCCAGACTAACAAGAAGACACAGAGAGTGTGTCCAAATTAACAAAATCAGAAATAAAAAGGGAGACATAACAACAGAATCAGTGGAAATTCAAAAAATCATGAGATTCTACTTCAAAAGCCTATATTCAACAAACTTGAAAATCTGCAGGAAATGGACAATTTCCTAGACAGATACCAGGTACCGAAGTTAAATCAGGAACAGACAGACCATGTAAACAAACCCGTAACTCCTAAAGAAATAGAAGCAGACATTAAAAGTCTCCCAACAAAAAAGAGCCCAAGTCCAGTTGGGTCCAGTGCAGAATTCTATCAGACCTTCATAGAAGACCTCATACCAATACTATCCAAACTATTCCACAAAATTGCAACAGATGGAGCAATACCGAATTCCTTCTATGAAGCCATAATTACTCTTAAACCTAAACCATACAAAGACCCAACAAAGAAAGAGAACTTCAGACCAATTTCACTAACGGATATCAACGCAAAAATAATCAATAAATTTCTTACAAACTGAATCAAAGAGCACATCAAAACATTCATCCATCACGATCAAGTAGGCTTCATCCTAGGAATGCAGGGATGGTTTAATATATGGAAAAACATCAACTTAATCCACAGTATAAACAATCTGAAAGATAAAAACCAAATGATCATTTCATTAGATGTTGAGAAAGCATTTGACAATATTCAACACCCCTTCATGGTAAAAGCCCTGGAAAGAATAGGAATTCAAGAACCATATCTAAACATAGTAAAAGCCATATACAGCAAACCAGTAGCTAGTATTAAACTAAATGGAGAGAAACTTGAAGCAATCCCACTAAAATCAGGGACTAGACAAGGCTGCCCACTCTCTCCCTACTTATTCAATATAGTTCTAGAAGGCCTAGCCAGAGAAATCAGACAACAAAAGGACATCAAAGGGATACAGATTGGAAAAGAAGAAGTCAAAATATCAGTATTTGCAGATGATATGATAGTATATTTAAGTGATCCCAAAAGTTCCACCAGAGAAGTACTAAACCTGATAAACACCTTCAGCAAAGTGGCTGGGTATAAAATTAATTCAAATATGTCAGTAGCCTTCCTCTACACAAAAGAGAAACAAGCTGAGAAAGAAATTAGGGAAATGACAACCTTCTTAATAGTCCCAAATAATATAAAATACCTCGGTGTGACTTTAACCAAGCAAATGAAAACTCTGTATGATAAGAACTTCAAGTCTCTGAAGAAAAAAATTGAAGAAGATCTCAGAAGATTGAAAGATCTCCCATGCTCATGGACTGGCAGGATTAATATCGTAAAAATGACTATTTTACCAAAAGCGATCTACAGATTCAATGCAATCCCCATCACATTACCAATCCAATTCTTCAGAGAGTTAGACAGAACAATTTGCAAATTCGTCTGGAATAACAAAAAAATCCAGGATAGCTATAACTATCCTCAACAATAAAAGGACTTCGGGGGAAATCACTATCCCTGAATTCAAGCAGTATTACAAAGCAATAGTGATAAAAACTGCAGGGTATTGGTACAGAGACAGACAGATAGATCAATGGAATAGAACTGAAGACCCAGAAAGGAATCCACACACCTATGGTCACTAGATTTTTGACAAAGGAGCCAAAACCATCCAATGGAAAAATGTAGTATTTTCAGCAAATGGTGCTGGTTCAGCTGGAGGTCAACATGTAGAAGAATTCAGATCGATCCATGCTTATCACCCTGTACAAAGCTTAAGTCCAAGTGGATCAAGGACCTCCACATCAAACCAGATACACTCAAACTAATAGAAGAAAAACTAGGGCAGCATCTGGAACACATGGGCACTGGAAAAAATTTCCTGAACAAAACACCAATGGCATATGCTCTAAGATCAAGAATCGACAAATGGGATCTCACAAAACTGCAAAGCTTCTGTAAGGCAAAGGACACTGTGGTTAGGATAAAACGACAACCAACAGATTGGGAAAAGATCTTTCCCAATCCTACAACAGATAGAGGCCTTATATCCAAAATATACAAAGAACTCAAGAAGTTAGACCGCAGGGAGGCAAATAACCCTATTAAAAAATGGGGTTCAGAGCTAAACAAAGAATTCACAGCTGAGGAATGCCGAATGGCTGAGAAACACCTAAAGAAATGTTCAACATCTTTAGTCATAAGGTAAATGCAAATCAAAACAACCCTGAGATTTCACCTCACACCAGTGAGAATGGCTAAGATCAAAAACTCAGGTGACAGCAGATGCTGGCGAGGATGTGGAGAAAGAGGAACACTCCTCCATTGTTGGTGGGGTTGCAGACTGGTACAACCATTCTGGAAATCAGTCTGGAGGCTCCTCAGAAAATTGGACATTGACCTGCCTGAAGATCCAGCTATACCCCTCTTGGGCATATACCCAAAAGATACCCCAACATATAAAAAAGACACGTGCTCCACTATGTTCATCGCAGCCTTATTTATAATAGCCAGAAGCTGGAAAGAACCCAGATGCCCTTCAACAGAGGAATGGATACAGAAAATGTGGTACATCTACACAATGGAATATTACTCAGCTATCAAAAACAATGACTTTATGAAATTCGTAGGCAAATGGTTGGAACTGGATAATATCATCCTGAGTGAGCTAACCCAATCACAGAAAGACATACATGGTATGCACTCATTGATAAGTGGCTATTAGCCCAAATGCTTGAATTACCCTAGATGCCTAGAACAAATGAAACTCAAGACGGATGATCAAAATGTGAATGCTTCACTCCTTTTTTAAAAGGGGAACAAGAATACCCTTGGCAGGGAATAGAGAGGCAAAGATTAAAACAGAGACTGAAGGAACACCCATTCAGAGCCTGCCCCACATGTGGCCCATACATATACAGCCACCCAATTAGACAAGATGGATGAAGCAAAGAAGTGCAGACCGACAGGAGCCGGATGTAGATCGCTCCTGAGAGACACAGCCAGAATACAGCAAATTCAGAGGCGAATGCCAGGCAGCAAACCACTGAACTGAGAATAGGACCCCCGTTGAAGGAATCAGAGAAAGAACTTGAAGAGCTTGAAGGGGCTCGAGACCCCATATGTACAACAATGCTAAGCAACCAGAGCTTCCAGGGGCTAAGCCACTACCTAAAGACTATACATGGACTGACCCTGGACTCTGATCTCATAGGTAGCAATGAATATCCTTGTAAGAGCACCAGTGGAAGGGGAAGCCCTGGGTCCTGCTAAGACTGAACCCCCAGTGAACTAGACTGTTGGGGGGAGGGCGGCAATGGGGGGAGGGTTGGGAGGGGAACACCCATAAGGGAGGGGAGGGGGAAGGGGGATGTTTGCCCGGAAACCGGGAAAGGGAATAACCCTCGAAATGTATATAAGAATTACTCAGGTTAATAAAAAAAAAAGAAATACACAATTTAATTAAGATGAAAAAAATGTTACAGAACAATTTTGAGAAACAGGAAGCTTCTTCCAGGAACTGGCTGACCATAAAGTTAGAATGCAATCTTGAAAACAATCTTCAGAAACAGGAAACTTCTCCTTGTGATTTTTCACTGGTATTCTCTACATTTTCCAATGATGCCATCCCTACACCCATGGGTTGTACTTTCTTCTTTTAAATATTCCTTCACCCAGCTACTCGGGTTGAACTCCTTTACCCCTGCATGGAATAAGAGTTTCAACCCCAGTGCACTGGTTCCTGTCAAAAACATTGTGTGATTACCGAAAGAATGGTCTCTCATGAGTTCTTGGGGAGTTGAGTCATCCAGAGACTTGAGTGAGAGCCTTCCTGCTCTGCGGGTCTTTCATTTGGGGGCTGGTCCGTGATTGGCGACTACCCTTGTCTCCTTAGACCCACTTGTAGGTGAGATATTGTCTGTGTTTTTGTGTTTTTGTGCCGGCTGAATTCTAATTCTGTATTTTCTTGTGAGTTCTGGTTTTGTAGTTGCTTGCGTCTTGGGTAGAGACAGAGGCTCGTGTTTCAGGAGAGGCAGTGAGTATGAGCTGTAGACCTGCCAGGGGCTCATAGATTGTGTTGCCCTGGGAGATGTACCAGGAGGTCTGGAGGAACCCCAGGGACACCTGGGAAATCCCCATCTGGGTACCAGTGAGGATGCGGTTGTTCTGTAGTTCTCCTGGAATGGAGAAAGTTACCCAACATCCCGGCCATGTGTATTTCTGAAGTTTTGTCTGTCTAGGTGGAGATGGACATCTGTTAGTCTTTGTCTGTGTGTCTTAGGTCTCTGGGTTTTTTTTTTTTTTGTTGTTGTTACTTGTGACTTTGATGATGGGACAGACTGTGAGGACTACTCTGAGTTTGGCTTTAGATCATTGGACTGAAGTTAGGGCTAGAGCACACAACTTGTCAGTTGAGAATAAGAAAGGTCCGTGGCAGACTTTTGCTTCTCAGAGTGGCTGGCATTTGATGTTGGACGGCCTCCAGAGGTCATCTTTGACTTAACCATTATTCTTGATATGCTCCCCTTCATCTGTCTCTTGTTGGGAAGGAGCAGTGATATGGAATCTGCTCCCCTTCATCTGTCTTTGGTGAGCTTGCGAAAGCTACTGTCTGAATCAGTTTGGTTTTGTGGCAATCTTGCCTTGGCCACTGGTTTTTTTGTTTTGATGCACACTTCTGTTTTTGTCTGTTAATCTTTGGCTTGTCTTTCTGTGTGACTGAATGTTATTTGTCCTCTTCAGCGGACCTCTATTTTCTTGACTCTCTTCTTTTTTTCTCACTAGCCCACTGGAGCTGCTTGTTAGTAGCTGTTACAGGAAATACAGAATCCTACTAGAGGCCAGAAAGAATGTTCCAGACACAGATGGAAGGCCCTCACTTCTGCCTGTTTACTTCAATACACATGATGGCAGGGAGGGCCAGGCCTACCGCCCGGCTCCAATGGTGGATCTTTGAGGGGCTGGAAAACGCCCCAACAATTTGGCTAAGCTTAAAATAGATATGAGGAAAAGGTTGCAGAAAGTTGAGGGGTTAAGCTAAGTTGCTGAGAGAGTTAGTGTAAGTTGCAGAGAAAGTAAGGTTGATGTGTGGTTCAGGGTCTGTGCACATAAGTGAACAGCGTCTAGTAGCTGTAGAGGAAGATGCAGAGGAAGAGAAAGAGGAAAGAAGAGAGATGGAAGAAGAAGCTAGAGAGCTAAAGAGAGATAAAATACAGGAAAGATCTTATACTGTCTACAGTAGTTAGAGAGACTAAGAAGACAGTACCTGGCAACAGAAGAGAATTCCTGGCTAAAGATCAGTGTGCTTATTGTAAGAAAAAAGAACACTGGTTCAGGTACTGCCCCTGGAAAGAGGGGAAAGCCCACCCAGTGTTTTGTGGATACAGTGTCCAACACTCTGTACTCCTACACCCAAGTGGGCCACTGTCCATCAAAAGACCTTGGGTACAGAGGGCTACTGGCAACAAACAATACTTATGGACTCCCCGAAGAACAGTGGACCATGGCGTGGGCCAGGTAACCCACTAGTTCATGGTCATTCCTGACTGCCCCTATCCCTTGCTCATGAGAAATTTGCTATGCAAAATGGCTTGCATGGGCTGAAATGGCTGGATGAGGCCATGTGTATGCATATCTGAAGACTGTGTATGTGGAGCTTAAGACCCAGGCTGTCCCTGTCTCAGTGTACCAGTACCTGATGCTGGGAGATGTGTGGCTTAGTGCTGTCCTTCCTGGAACACACCACTCCTGCCAGCCAGGCACTAACAATTATCACCCAGTCCAGGACTTCTTTCTTCTGCCTGAGCTGGGTACCCCAAAGTCAAAAATCCTTTGCCTTTAAATGGAATGTCCCAGAGGATGGGACCATTGGTCAGCTGACATGGACTAGATTCTCCACCTGTTGGGGGCAATCTGGTAGCCTTGCTGCCCAATCCTGACCTGGAGACATCACAGCATGAGTGACAAGTACTGGCCGAAGCCCATGGCTGGAGGGAAGACCTCTGCGACTGACTGATCAACCCCTGCTGAAAGTCAAGGCTACATTGTCTACAAACAGGAACAGTTCTCTTCATGAAGGTCAGAGATGAGTGGGTACTGCCATGGTAGACAACACAAATGTCATCTGTGATGCACAAAACTCTGCCCCCCAGCACATCAGTGTAGATGCCTTTGCCATCTCTTGGATGCCCTGATGAAGCCAGCAACTATGAGTATTATTCATTGCCCAGGACATCAGGAGGGAAAAGAATCAGTGGCATGGGGCAATAACAAAGCAGATCAAGTGGCTTGAGAAATGGCTATGCAGGAGCCTATCCTGCTTGCAGGCCTGTAAGAGACAGCCACTGGGAACTTGGATCGGACTAAGGAATAGCCTCACTTAGAATGTACAACAGAAGAAAAGGCCCAAATTGATTAGAAGAGGAAGGACAATGGCACACTTGAGGGGAAACTATACTCCCCAGAGAACAAACCAAAGACTCACTTTGCAAAATATACAAATGGACTCATTTAGGAGATAAGAAGCTTATCCAAGTAATTAAGGTATATGCAATTGACATTAAGATTTTAGCCAGAGAGACAGTAAAAAAGTATAAGGTATGTCAGCAAGTGAATGTTTAGCAAGCAAACAGGACAAAGAGACCTAGGGGTTTTAGTGGGAAGTCGAAGGAAATTTCACTGAGATAAAACTAGGAAAGTATGGTTACAAGTATCTCTTAGTGCTCATTGATACCTTTTCAGGAATAGATAGAAGCTTTCTTCAACAAGCAAGAGATGGCCTCGGTAGTCATCAAGAAGATACTGGAAGAAATCTTCCCCTGGTTTCGAATGCCCACATAAACTGTTCCAACAGTTCTCACCTATAACAACTACATTTGCTTTTAGCAATATCTGCCAAAAGACCTTTAGGGTGCTGTGGAGAAACTTGCTAAAAGGGTGCTTCGCCCCTTTCACCTCAGGACAAATATAATACTTTACATTCGTTTGCTATTTTCTTCTGATCCCTTCCTTTTACTCTCCCTGCTATTTCTGCTAGCTCATTTTGTTGCAGCAATCCTGCTAACACCAGTCACTGTTATCCTGAATGGACTCTAGGCCAGTTTCCTTTCACAAGCCCACTCTGTCTTTCACACCTGCACTCCATCTCCCTCAAAAATCCCAGGCAACCACTGAGTCTTTTCCTATATCAAAGTTGTTTGCTTACAGCCTTCTCACAACTATTTCTAAGTCTCTTCAGGAAGCAGAATGGCAATCAAATACTCCAACCTGTCTGAAAGAATTAAAACTTCTGCTAAGGGTCTAGAGGACCCACTTTATACCAGAAACTCAGAATCCTTCTAAGAAAGACCCTCCTCAACAGAGAAACAGCTTTGGCTTCCCTATATCCTCTCAGAATTTGCAATGACTGCTTTAGGCTGAAAGATTACACTACCCAGCTTCCCTTGCAGCAGGACAAGGCAACACTGGAAGGGAGGAAATATGAGATGGAAGGTAATGTACTCATTTTCCAGATGCCCACACCTGTAAAGATTACAGCCATCTGAAGGCATTCTCTCAACTGTCTCCATGGTGTGAGGAATTGGTTCATCAATCAACCCACATGGATGAAACAATGCCAGTTTATTCTTTGTGTCCTGTCCAAAGTTAGAAGCCTCTTTCTTTCTGGCTTCTATCCTTTCCTTAAGCCACCTGCAAAAATATAACATGATTTTCTGGCTTGCTGCTGCTTTTTTATAGAACCCATGATCAAAATCCAGGGAAGGCACTACTTACAATGGATTGCATCTTCCCACACCAACCAATAATAATGATGATAATAATAATATTAATAATAATAAAAATAATAATGATAATAATAATAACAACAACAATAATAACAACAAGAGTAAATGCCCAAAATGCTGGAAATTTCTTAGTTGAATTCTCTCAGGTGACTCTACCTTGTGTCAAAGGCTATAAAACAGCTAGTGACCCAATGACAGGTTGAATATATTGGACCACTTCTTCATGGTTTGTCCTTAATTGAGTATTAGATTCACTAAATATCTTTGGAGTATCTCTGGATGGCTTTCCACCACAAGCATTACTTGCCTAGTAGGCTCATGTAGGCTCTAATCCATGGGTAGTGTTTTTCTTGGTGGTTGTCCCATAGTATCAGTGTCTACAAAATGTTGAATCTACTGCTGTACCTAGTAACTAAGCTGCATTTTCAACAATAGCCTCTCCTATGCTCTGTCCATAGTACAAAGCCTCAGCTTCTCTATTAATCCCTTCTATCTTGGGGCTTTGACTGCTATTAAGGCTGAGCCTTCTTTAATTGCTTCTTTTGGCTTTTAAATGCCAAGTACTAGGGCTCTGCAAGCTCCAGTACTTAGTTGTTCAATATAAATGGCCAACAACAACAAAAAATGACTCAGCAGACTGTAATTATACGTGTGTGTGTGTGTGTGTGTGTGTGTGTGTGCACTTGTGTGTGTATGCTTATGTGAGTATGTGTACATGTTACAATAATATGACAAGAAGAGATTTTCAACTGGAAAATGGGGTGTGAAATGGGAGAAGTTGGAGGGAAGAGATTTTGAGGGGAGAAGATGAGGGGAGAAAAGTGAATGGGGAATTGGTGCAATTATATTATAATTTTAATATTTTAATTAAAATATTTAAATATTTAAAATATTTAAAATTTAAAAAATATTTTTATATTTAAAAATTGTGATCTTGGAAAGCTAGGTTTGTAACACAGTCATAGAAGGAGCATATATAAGGAATTGAGTTTGGTCCACGACACTGTAAGCACACACAGACTATAACAGAAACTAACATAAAAGTAACTTTGAGAAATATCAGTGAGATGATACCTGAAATACATTAGTATATTAATGTAAAGAAAACTGGTGAAGTAATATGGAAATGTGGGGATAGATTATGTGGAGCACTACCAACTTTCCTCTTTGGATAAAATAAAATGGAAGGCAGAAGTTCACTATTGTTCAAGATTGGACAGTGTATAATCCCTGAAGAGAAGGCCAAAGCAGGTTAAAATATTGAGTCCCCAGGTGGCTAAAGATACACAATTGCACAATATATAATTGCAATTGCTTCATTTTCTGTCTTTTTCTAGCATCTCTTGTCTAGGACCACAAAAACCCTGCATCTATCATATTGAGATAATAAGAAGTGTTATTTGCATTTCCTATTTTACCTCAGAAGATTAAGAATTATATGTCATGACTAGTAGCTCAGAAAGATAGCTAGTTATAGCAGGCATTGCTTAATTCTGCATTACTTTATAAATACAGGTATTGACAGCTCATAGCCTAAAAAAGGGACTTCTCTCAGAAAAAAGGGTAAGATTTCTACTTATTTTAATTATTATGATTTTTTATTTAACCATGCCATTGGTAAACCCCTAAGTTTTAAGTAGTATATATGACAATAATAACTATGGTTTGACTAAAATATTCACTCTAAAATGACTCAACAAGGACTCTAATTCAAATATGATCCCCTATACATGAGATTCTTTTAAATATTTTATGTGCATACAATGAGTGTAAAGGTAGTTTAAGATATGTCCTGTTAGGAAATTCAACATGTAAGCAAACCATAGCCAACATGTTCAATATTAGAAGCCAGTCTTGCTGCATACCTGAAAAAAATTAAACTTTGGTTTGCACAACTGATTTTTTTTTACTGACACCAGCAACTAACATGCTCCTGTCTGATTAGGTGAACCTAACTACAATTTGGTGTACAGCATTAGGTATTTCTACTTCAATGTCTTGCTTTTTATCTCTCCACATTAGACCACATTGAAATGTTGTACATTGACTGAAGATGCACACATTGTTTCCATTTCTTGCAGCCCTAAAATTAAGTGTCTTTCCTATAAGCATCTTGAAGGTGAGCAGAGAACATTCAGACTCTGAACAGATTTTTTGCAAAGGACTTTTTCAGTAAGTTTCTACTCCATGAGCCACTCTTTTGCATTCTTGGGTTTCTTTGTGTCATAAGCAATACTGTATGCAGCATTTCTTAAGAGCTGATTCCACATTTCCAACTCTAGTGACACCAATTTGTGACACCATCATCACCAGGTATCTAATGTTGATAGATATACTGGGGAGAAAGTGAAGTTTTGAAGACTTGGTAGGTGAGTGCTATATGAACTTTTCCAAGGGATATGTGAACCGATATCTATGTAGCTAAGATAGGGCACCAGACCTGTATCAAAGTAATGATTCTATTAAAGTGTAAATTGAAGAATCAATGAGTTTATTGAACTAACAGTAGCACGAGTGAGGTATGATGAACACAGCAATACATCAGTGAAAAGTCTTACATGAGCATGGATGATTATTTCCTCATAGATGCATAGGTAAGGATCCTCTTTAGCTAACCTTTCATATTCAATATACACAGTACCTCAAAACACTATGCAAAATGAATCAGAATTATGTATATGTTGAATAGAGATAGAATAGCCAGAATTTCATTTGATGGTCTACTGAAATCTCTTCTCTTGTGAGGTAATATCAAGACACAGAGAAATAGAGGGTCATTGGCAAGTAATCATAGCTCCATTTAACAAGAAGGTAATGGCTATTGTTCTTTGAAGCCAGCACTCTACAACAAAGAGATAAGGCAACTTTGTCCTGCCTATACCACTTCATTCTTCTCCTCCGAATTTTCTAGCTGTTAGATTAGAATATGGCATCACTAGAAAACGGGATCAATTTTGATGGTGAAATTAGTGATAATCTGTTGGTTTTAACTTTTCAGACTCTAATATGGGGTATAAGATATTATATATTAACATGTAGCATGAAAATTTTCTTCTTTGATTCCTATCCTCTCTGTCGGTCTCTAAACCTGTCTGTCTATTTATATATCTTTTTCTTTAGACACAGTATCTCTTGTAGTCTACATTGGACTCAAACTTGCTGTATAGACTAGATAATCTGAAAAGTCTGAGCTTCCTGTGTTTACCTCTCAAATGCTTAGAATAACAGGTATGTGTCACCATACTTGGCAAGTTATTCTTTAAGTTCATGCTGAGCACTTGCAGCCACTGTCAGCATATACCTCATTGTTTAGGGAGAAGGTATTGCTGTCAAATCTATTCTGTTCTCCAATTTTGCTGTATTTTTCTGTCCACAGATTCTCTTAGAAAAGAATGGTTCTAGCAAATGGTTCTACTGTGACTGAATTCATTCTTTTGGGATTAACAGACCAGCCTGGGCTCCAAATGCCTCTTTTCTTACTGTTTTTATTAATGTATATGATAACAGTGTTTGGTAATTTGACTTTGATAATTTTAATTGTGTTAAATGCTCACCTACATACTCCTATGTACTTTTTTCTCTGTAATTTATCTTTTGTAGATCTCTGTTATTCTTCTGTCATCACACCAAAAATGCTGATGAATTTTATACTAAAGAAGAATCTTATCTCTTATATGGGATGTATGTCCCAACTCTACTTCTTTTGTTTTTTTATAATTTCTGAATTCTATGTACTGGTGTCAATGGCCTATGATCGCTATGTTGCTATCTGTAATCCACTTTTGTATAACACTATCATGTCCCCAAGGGTGTGTTCTTATCTCATGCTTGCTTCATATTTGATGGGATTTGCTGATGCTATGATCCACACTGGTTGCATGCTCAGACTTAGTTTTTGTGATGAAAACATCATTAACCACTATTTCTGTGATTTTCTTCCTTTGCTGCAGCTCTCATGTACCAGTACCTATGTCAATGAGACAGAAATTTTCATTGTAGGGGGGAAAGACATCATTCTGCCCAGTGTCATAATCTTTATCTCTTATGGCTATATCCTCTCCAACATTTTCCAAATAAGATCCACTCTGGGAAGGTCCAAGGCCTTCAGCACCTGCAGTTCCCACATTACTGCTGTCTCTCTGTTCTTTGGATCCTGTGGGTTTATGTACCTGAAACCTCCATCTGCAATATCCATTGATCAAGGAAAAATCTCTTCTATTTTTTATACCATTGTGGTTCCTATGTTGAACCCCTTAATTTACAGCCTGAGAAACAAAGATGTTAAAGTTGCCCTGAGAAAGATCTTGAATATGAGTAAGGTTTTTAAACTATAATTACAAAGTAGATCTTTTCTATGTTTAATACATATTTTAGCACACACATATAAATAAATGTTCATATCATATTGAAAAATATTTTCACTATTGTTCCTTTTAGCCTTTTGCCTCTTTAAAATAGTGATAAGTGATAACTCCAGGACATCCTGTCTTCATGTTTTCTTCTCTGGTTGAAGAATATATTGCTTTTAAATACCAGTGTGTAATTTACACAAACTGTTCCTTCCTCACTGGTAAATATAGCATACCTTGAAACAGTAAATTCTGTGTATTAAATATTCTTTTCAGTTGTATTTTACTCATCATGTGAAGAGAAAAATGTCTGTTAAAATGTGAAAATCTCTCTCTCTCTCTCTCTCTCTCTCTCTCTCTCTCTCTCTCTCTCTCTCTCTCTTCCTAAGGTAAAAAAACAAGAACAAAATCATTCATCAGAATGCTAGCCTCCCACATTATTTATTATATTTTAAGAGCTTTAAGAGCTTTTTCTGCAATCACAACAAAAGAAAGAATGAAGGGATAATTTTACTTAGTTACAAGTTTTTATTTTGTAATTTGAATTTCAAAAAAATGACTAATATTTTCACCATATTTTCTGACTGTACTTTCTTTCTTTCTTTTTTATAAATCTACATAAGAATTATATTACTTTTTCTTGATGCAAGTTGTTTTATTGGAGTTCCTTTTCCTTGAAAAAATGAATGTAGCAAAGTGTATTTCTGAGATGAATGACTCATTATTTTTGTTCATTCAAGTTTGATTTCTTTTTGAAGAAGCCCTTTCAAAGTTTTCACTGATCTTTAATCTAAAGGAATCATGGAAGAAAAAAGAGAATTATCACATGCATGTGTCAGACACAGGTAGAGATCTCTGTAAATGGAATCACCAATGAAAATTTAAGCAGCACTTTGATTTGATTTTGTGTTACTCTGTGCAGTTTTATTTTCCATAATTTCCCCCCTCTTTTCATAAAACATTTGCGGTACTAGTTACTCATATTGAAAATGAGCTAATGAGGTTTCAAGGTGGAGAGAAAATAGTATGGATACATTGTGAAGAATGAAGAAGAAAGGAGTCAACTTCAGAACACATAGTAGTCAATATTTCATCCTTTCAAAATAGGAGAAATTATTTTGAAATAAAACAATGGAGAAAATGGAACCTACATTTTCTGTATTGTAGGATACTTAGGAAAAAAGTAGGATATTTTTCTGGAGAAATAATGGGTTAGATTACTTAATACCAAAGAATTAAGAATTAATTCTAGAAGGCAGAGTGCTTTGTATAAAATTAAAACACCCCATCGTTCCTGTTTCATGCATTCTTCCTGAATGAATTTTAAGATAATATTTTGATTCCTTTGGGATGGTAGTAAGAGTTTTTAGAAGATATAGTTCATAAATAAAAAAATGTAGTAACAGTCCTCTTGGAATTGTAGTCCTTCTGTAATTTTTCTTAAGAGAGACCTGTAAAAATTAACAGAATTGAATTTGCCAATGCAACACTATGACTCAATTTATATAAATATTTTTAAAAATATATCTGTAATAACATGCACTTTTTCAGATTTCCTATTTCCATCTTTTAGGATTGAGAATTTATGCATAAGTGATTTTGATGTCAGGTGCTTGGTTTGGAGTGTTTGGCATAGATTAATTCCTGCCTTTTGATTTTAAGTGTTTAGCAAAATACATGAAATGACTTTAATATCAATATACTTTAGTGTTTTCAAATTTAATTTATTTAAAAAAGTGGAAATGTGGATTAGTTTCTTTTAATTTTTACTTCATATACAATATTTTTATTATGCCTATTAGTAGTACAATAGAGTTGTATTCCAAACTGGGTAAATTACATAAATTTTTTTGTAAAATTCCTTTTATTTTTGATTGCACTTCCCTAATGTTTATGATTCTGACACTGTTGGATTTTACCTCCAGTTTGGAACATTCCACTATTATGATCAGGAATATGAAGGGGTTGGGACATAAGATGGACTCTGAAGTAAAAAATGTATAACCTTATATATTGAAATCCCACCCTGCAACGATTTACATCCTGAGGGCGAGGCCATTGTTTTCCTCAGTGAGAAGTCTAATGTAATCTTCATGATTTAAAGTCTCTCTCAGAGAGAATTAAGTTAACTACAGACCATATCAGTAGTACTTACTGTACCTACATGTAGCCCCAGGAGGAACAATGCACAGTGTTTCCTTTTCAGTATGTTATCTGTCAACCTTCCTGCTAACTAGAAAAATTTCAGAAACCAAAGTAGACAAGAGCTTCATCCAGCACTCAGAGGTGTCTCTGACTTGTTCCAAATCACAATCAAAAATGCCATGACTGAACTTGAATTTTGAATTCAAAATCGGTAATAATGAAACAGAACAAGTCCCGTGATCAACTCAGAAATCCACATGTGGTAAAGGTGTAGAGCATAAGACCATGAAGCCCTCAGCCCTGCTGGGACAACTATATCACACTCCTCCTCTCAACGTTCAGGAATCACTGCAGAAGAAGCAGATAGAAAGTGTGATAGATGGTAGATGGCCACAAGGAGACAGTGTTTTCTGGACACAATAGGTAGTTACACATATTATTTCTAGGAAGTTGTGACATCATGCACAGGAACTATGAAAGTTCAAGGTAGACACAATCCTAATATTGAGAGGGAAAGTGGGTTTTAAGTCCCATTCATACCCAACAAGCTGTTGGAGCCTGAAGGCTGAGGGAGAGTCAGTTTTGTATAAGGGGGTGGCTTGAAACGTTGATGATGTTTCAGTAGAAAGCCACACTCTCAAGAATGTATGCACAGCAAAAATTGGACATAGTGGACTTAAACAAAAAATAAAAAAGGTAAGAAATGAATGGGTTAAAGGGTGAGTGGAATTTGGAAGACTTGGAGGGAAAGTGTGAACATGATCAAAATGTGGTCTGAAAATTTCAACTAATTTTTAAAAAAGAATACTAAAAATCATTACAATTTAAACAATCACATTGTTTAAAGTCTTTATCATGTTTTACATAGAATTGTGTTCATATTGTAAATAACTGTATAGATATACTATTTATTATAATATAATAAGGTTCAAACTTGGTAGGAAATATATGCAATTGAGTAATATATTAATTCATAGAGAGCAGAAAAGGTACTAATATTTGAACTGTACAAATGTCAATTACTAAACGTCTCACGTTAGAAAAATAATAACCGAGAAAGCCCACAGAGCAGCCTATTCTGAATAAAGGCATTGGTTTTGTCCCTGTACTGTGTCAGATATGGAGTTCCCATAGAACACATAGATTCTGTAATAGAAAGTCAGTATATCCCAGATGTAGATTTGTACCATGCTTGGAGCAATGCTGTAGTCAAGAAGGTATTGTAAAATGTTCTATGATTATATTTTCTCAGTTGTTTAAACATGTTTGTTGTCTCATTATAGTCCCCCTTCCCCAATCCCTCCCAGACCCCTCCCCACATCCCATTTACCCAAACCCACATCTTTTTAACTCTCTCTCATTAAAAAACTGTAGGAATCTTAAAGAAAAAAAACGACAGTAAAGTAAGATAAACAAACCTGCACAGGACAAAACAATTGAACAGAGAAACAAAGGTCCAAAGAGTAATCACGAGAAGTACAGATAGAGGTAGTGACACAGAGATTGGTTTGCACAGAAATCCCTTAAAAGCACCAGATGAGAAACCATAGTATATAACTAAAAGATAAATGGTAATAAAAAATACACAAAGCATTATGGCAGATAGATATATAAATGATAGACGGACAGACAGATAGATAGGTAGATAGGTAGATAGAAACCATTAAGATCATTTTATATTATATTGTCATCTAATGTTGACCATGAAGCCTTGCATTAAGATTGGTTTTTATGTCCAGTGAGAATATATTAGAGGATATATATATATATATATATATATATATATATATATGTGTGTGTGTGTGTGTGTGTGTGTGTGTGTGTGTGTGTGTGTGTGTGTGTGTGTGTGTGTTTGTGAGTATAATTTAAGAGTGTTTATTGACTGGATATTGATTGGAGATAGTATCTGGGTTAAGCATGGTGAGCATGTTCCAGCTCTGTGCATAAAGCAATAGACCCTTTCAGTTCAAATATATTGTTCCTGCCTTGTTTAGAATTCAGTTTCCTTGATGTCCTCCACCCCCCACACTTCTGCTTTTTAAACTCATTCTGCCTCTTCTTGCCAGGGATCCATGGACAGTAAGGGGATGGAACCATTGTTGATATCCCATTTAGGACTGAGTAGTCCAAGGTTTCTTGCCCTCTACATTCCTCAACTGTGGGTCTCTGTATTTAGGAGGAAACTTCTTTAATGGTGGCTGAGTAAGACATTTATCTATGAGTATAGATTAAAGTAATTAGGAGTCATTTTATTGTGGTAGTCCTTAGCAAGACAATAACCTTTGGGTTCCCCTAACATTTCTAGACAATCTAGTCTCAGGTTTTTGGCCAAGCAAGCTGTGTTGGGGACCAGTTCCATCACATATAATGGGCCTTAAATTCAGTCATGTATTAGTTGGATAGTCCCCAGAGACTTTCTGTCAATATAGTATCTAACATGTAATTCACAGTATACACACAAGTGTTTATAGCTGAATTTGTATTTTTTTTCTTCTAGTTTGTACTTTGATAGTAAAAAGACTACCTTTTAGTACCATGAACAGTAGTCAAAAGTGGTAAGGGCTCTAGACAGGCACAAACTAGATTTTGACATGTCAATGAATTGTATAGATATTGTTTTTAGCAATAGGTTCTTATATTCGGGTTCTGGAGATCAACCACAAACTGCAGGAGACGGAGACATGGAAGTGGGCCATTACCTCTGTACGTGGGCCTTCCCATCATAGATAAATGGCAGGGTCAGCTCTCCCATACTCAGGCCCTAGATGCTGATTTACCCACACCCCTGCCACAGGGCCAGCTCCACTGTGGTTTCCCGGTGAAGCCCAGAGTCTACTCTCCTGATTGCAACCAGTAGGGAAAGATAAATCTTTCTCTCCAGAGTACAGCTTTTAGTGAGCTGTGAGGCCAGTTCTGCACAGGAGATGGATATCCAGATGATCACTTGTAACTGCACTGACCATCTGACATCTCAATCTTCTCTAGAGGTACTATGAGCCATGGACATCAACACTGAGCATGGCTACTGTCTAGTCATAGACTCAGACATTGCTATCAGTGGCAGCTCATGCTGGAACCTCACCATGGTCAGCAATACTGACCACTCATAACAGGCTAGCCCTTCCCATCCTCCAGTGTCTAGTTCTGCCTTTCTCTTTCATTTTGATCTGACTGCAACATATGCACATATTATGGTAGCTACAGGTGCAGATTGTTCACAACGCTGGCAGGCCCCTGGGTGACATCTTCTCTACAAACTGCGTGGTATGTGGGCAAGCACCTATCTATGGCCCACTTGTGATGTACACTGGAGGACCAGTCTGTGGGTGGCATGGCAGTCTGTAGGTTTCTGTCTATATTCCTCCTTTAATGCCGAACTGCCTTGATTTGAGTTTTATGAGCCCTAAGCACAAAATAGCTTGGACCAACAAGCTAGAATGAAAAAGGATTGTTGTCATCCTAGCTCCTAACTGATAGAACAACATCACCTACAACCATGATTTTCTATTCCCCTTGCCTTGGGGGATATTGTGTTCTTTCTAAGGAACCACCGAAATGATTGCCTACTGGCTATACATGATAATACTCCTACCAGTAATGAATGATGGTTCCTTTTAATCATATCCTCACCAACATGAGTTGTCAGATGTTTTGTTCATATTCATTTTAACAGATATAAGATAAAATTTCAAACTTATTTTTATTTGAATTTCTCTGATGGCTTAGGATACTGGACATTTCTTTAAGTATTTATTGATCATTTGAGTTTTCTCTATTTAGATCTGCACCACATTTTAATTTGGGTTATTTACATTCTTGATATACAGTCCTTTTTTTCTGTACATGTTTTAGAAATGACCCATGTCAAAGGACACTGTCATTAAGACAAAATGACAACCCTCAGACTGGGAAAAGATGTTTCCCAATCCTACATCCTATAGTGGGATAATAACCAATATATACAAAGAATTCAAGAATTTAGATTCCAGAAAACCAAATAATCATATTAGACAAGGGGTTCCAGTGCTAAACAAAGAATTCTCAGTTGGGGAATATCAAATGACTGAAAAGTACCTAAAGAAATGCTCAACACAATTAGTCAGCAGGGGAATGCAAATCAAAACAATCCTGAGATTCTACCTCACACCAGTCGGAATGGCTAAGATCAAAAACTCAGGTAAAATCAAGGATGTAGAGAAAGAGGAGCATTCCTCCATTATTGGTGGGATTACAAACTCGTACAACCACTCTGGAAATCATCTGGAGGTTACTCAGAAAATTGGACATTGCACTACCTGAGGACCCTGCTATACCACTCCTGGGCATATACCCAAATGATGCTACAACATATAACAAAGACATATGTTCCCCAATGTTTAAAACAGCCTTATTTATAATATCTAGAAGGTGGAAAGAACCCAGATATCCTTCAACAGAGAAATGGATAAAGAAAATGTGGTTCACCTACACAATCGAGTACTATTGAGGTATCAAAAGAACAAAATTATGAAATTCATAGAAAAAGGATGGAACTAGAAAATATCCCCCTGAGGGAGGTGACCCAATCACAATAAAAGGACACTTAGTATGCATTCACTGATAAGTGGATATTACCCAAAAGCTCGAATTACCCAAGGTACAATCCACAGACCACATGAAGCTCAAGAAGAAGGACGACCAAATTATGGATGCTTCAGTCCTTCTTAAAATGGGGAAGAAAAATATTCAGAGGAGGAGATATGGAGACAAAGTATGGAACAGAGACAGAAGAAATGGACATTCAGAGTATGCCCTACTTGGGCATATATGTACAGCCACCAAACCTAGACAATATTGATGAGCCAAGACGTACATGCTGTCAGGAGCCTGATAAAGCTGTCTCCTGAGAGACTCGGGCAGAGTGTGACAAATACAGAGGCAAATGCTGGCAGGAAACCATTAAACTGAGAACTGGGTCCTGGTTGGAGGAATTAGAGAAAGAATTGAAGGAGCTGAAGGGGCTTGCAACTTCATAAGAAAATCAATATCAACCTACCGGAGCTCCCAGGGACTAAACCACCATCCAAAGAGTACACATGGACAGACTCATGGCTCCAGCTTCATATGTAGCAGAGGATGACTTTTTTGGACACCAGTGGAAAGAGAAACCCTTGGTCCTGTCAAGACTGGACCCCCCATTGTAGGGAACTGTCAGGGTGAGGAGGCAAGAATGTTGATGGTTGGCATGGGGGCACACCCTTTAGAAGAAGGGTAGGGGGGATGAGATAGGGTGCTTATGGATAAAAAAGCAGGAAAGGGAACAGCATTTCAAATGTAAATATAAAATATCCAATATTTTTTTTAAAAAAAGGTCAGTAAAAAAACAAAACAAAGCCAAACAGAAACAAAAACAGAAACAAAAAAATCTAAAAGAAAAACAAAAAACTCTACGATGCTCTCATTTGAAGCTCACTGCCTAACATAGAAAAAAAAGTATTTTGTTTTGTTTTTTAAGTTCATTCAGTTTCCAGCCAGAATACCAGAATATTGACATTCTTCGAAGCAAATTTCCAATTAGCACTTAACATTTCTTTTTGCAAAAAAACATGAATTAAATTTCAGTAAAAATTATCTTGTCTAAGCACCTGTTTCAAATTTACTTATATCTTCCTAAAAGAAGAAATTACTAGCTTTCTTAAAGCAATGGCTGAGTATCAGTGCCTTTTATTCTAAAAGTTATGAAACGTCAATTCAAAGGCACTCTTTCTACCCTGTAAAAGCAATGTGAGCTTGTATAGTCTGCCTTTTTGTCCAAAGGATTGTGTCCTGCACTGTGTAGAAGTTTCTCATGTTGATGCGATCCTGTTTGTTAATGTTTATTATTGTCAGATATTACAATAGTTACATCATCTTGGTTTTCAGGTCCATTTGCTTGGCAAATGTTTTCCAACATTCTACCCTGAGATAATATTGAGTATAAGTGTTGAGGTCTGTCTTGGATGTTACAGAAAGAAAAATCCTGTTTGCATATTTAATGTGTTAGTCTGTGTCTTTTTATTGTGGAATTAAGGCCATTGATGTTGAGAGCTATCAAAGACCATTGTTATTGTTTACTGTTATTTTGTTGGCATGTGGAATCCTCTAGTTTTTGAACTGTTCTTCTGAGATTACTCATTTTATGGGTTGTGTGTGTGTGTGTGTGTGTGTGTGTGTGTGTGTGTTTACTTAATCTCTTTACATTAAATGTTTTTCTTCTAGTGTCTCCAGTAGAAATGGATTTATAGAAATATGGTGCTTAAATTTGGTTTTATTGTGAACTGTTTTTGTTTCTCCATATATTGTGATTGAAATTTTTGTGGAGAATAGTAGTCTGGACTGGCATCTATGCTCTCTCAGAATCTTTAGGCCTGTCCAGCCTCTCCTGACATTTAGAGACTGCAGTCTCTAAAAAGGTAAGTGTTGTTTGAATAGATCTGTCTTTACAAATTTCATGAACATTTTCCCTTATACCTTTTAATATTCTTTATTTTGTTCTGTATTTTCAAGGTTTTAGTTATTATATGCTATGGGAATTCTTTTTGCTTCATTGTACTAGGTATTCTTATATGCTTCTTATACCTCTGTAGGCAACTCTTTAGGCTAGGAAAAATTTCTTGTATGCTTTTGGTTAAAATATATTCTGTTTTTGACCTGGGTTTAATTTCCTTCCAATATAACTACAATTTTTTATTGGTTATTTCTTATTTATATTTCAAATGTTATTTCATTTTCTGGTTTCCCGTACAAAATACTCTTATCCCATCACCCTTACTCCTTCTTCTATGAGGGTGTTCCCCCTCCCCATACAACCTCATTCCCACGTCTCTACTCTGACATCCCCTACAATGGGGGACTCAGCCTTGGCAGGACCAAGGACATGTCCTCTCATTGGTGCCCAACAAGCTCATTCTCTGCTACGTATGTACCTGGAGCCATGACTCTGTCTATGTGTAGACTTTGGGTAGTGATTTGGTTCCTGGGATCTCAGATTGGTTGGTATTGTTGTTCTTATGGGGTTGCAAGCCCGTTCAGCTCCTTCAGACCTTTCTCTAATTCCTCCAACAGGGACCCCATGCTCAGTTCGATGGTTGATTGCTAGCATTCACCTTTGTATGTCATGCTCTGCCAGAACCTCTAAGGAGACAACCATATCAGGCTCCAGTCACCATGCAATTCTTGGCTTCATCAATATTGTCTAAGTTTTGTGGCTGTATAATATAAATAATATACATAATATATATTACTATATATATAATATGTATATATATATATACATATATATATATATACATATATATAGCACATGGGCTAGATCCCCAGGTAAGGCAGACTGAATGGCCATTCCTTCAACCTCTGCTCCAAATTATATCTACATATCTCCTACTATGAATATTTTTGTTCCCCCCTTTAAGAAGGACTGAAGCATCCATACTTTGGTAGTCCTTCTTCTTGAGCTTCATGTAGTCTGTGTATTGTATCTTGGGTAATTTGAGCTTTTGGACTAATATCCACTTATCAGTGAGTGCATTCCAAGTATCCTTTTATTGTTATTGGGTTACATCCCTCAGGGTAATATTTTCTAGTTCCATCCATTTGCCTATGAATTTCGTAAAGTCATTGTTTTTGAAAGCTGAGTAGTACTCCATTGTGTAGATGAACCACATTTTCTTTATCCATTTCTCTGTTGAAGGGCATCTGGGTTCTTTCCAGCTTCGGGATATTACAAATGAGACTGCTACCAAAATAGTGGGGTATGTGTCTTTGTCATATGTTCGAGCATCATTTGTTTACATGCCTGGGATTGACATAGCTGGATCCTCACTTAGTACAATGTCCGTTTTCTGAGTAACCTCCAGGATGATTTCCAGAGTGGTTGTATGAGCTTGCAATCCCACCAACAATGGAGGAATATTCTTCTTTCCCCACATCCTCGCCAGCATCTTTTGTCACCAGAGTTTTGATCTTAGCAATTCTGACTGATATGAGGTGGAATCTCAGGGTTGTTTCAATTTGCATTGCCCTAGTGAATAAGAATATTCAAAATTTCCTTAGGTACATCACAGCCATTCGATATTTCTCAGTTGAAAATTATTTCTTTAGCTCTATACCCCATTTTAATTGGGTTATCTGGCTCTTTGGAGTCAAAATTATTGAGTTTTTTGTATATTTTGGAATTTAGTCCTCGATCAGATATAGGACTGGTAAAGATCTTTTCCCAATCTGTTGGTTGCCATTTGTCCTAATGACAATGTCCTTTATGTTACAGAAGCTTTGCAGTTTTATATGGTCCTATTTGACAATTTTTGATCTTAGAGCATAAGCCATTGTTGTTCTGTTCAGGAAAGTTTCCCCGGTACCCATGTGTTCAAGGCTCTTCCCTACTTTTTCTTCTATTAATTTGAGTGTATTTGGTTTTATGTGGAGGTCCTTGATCCACTTGAATTTTATATTTGTACAGGGTGATAAGAATGGTCAATTTGTATATTTCTACATGTGAAGTTTCAGTGGAACCAGCACCATTTGTTGAAAGTGGTGTCCTTTTTTCCATAGATTGGTTTTAGCTCTTTGGAAAAAAACATCAAGTAACCATAGGTGTGTGGGTTCATTTCTGGGTCTTCAATTCTATTCCATGGATCCATCTCCCTGTCCTGAATTGTATGGTAATACAGTTTTTATCACTATTACTTTAGGTCAGGGATGGTGATTTCCCCAGAAGTTCTTTCATTATTGAGGATTGTTTTCACTATCCTTTGTTTTTGTTTTGTTTTTTGTTTTTGTTATTCCAAATGAATTTGCAAATTGCTCTTTCTAAGTCCCATGAACTCCTAAAGAAATAGAAGCAGTTATTAAAAAGCCCCCAACCCAAAAAAGCCCAGGACCAAATGGGCTTGCTGAAGAATTCTATCAAGCCTTCACAGAAGACCTAATAATAATACTGTCCAAACTATTCTACAAAATTGAAACAGATGGAGCACTACCCAATTCTTTCTATGAAGCCAAAATTTGACTTATACCTAAAGCACACAAAGACTCAACAAAGAAAGAGAAATTCATACCAATTTCCCTTATGAATATCAATGCAAAAATACTCAATAAAATTCTCACAACCTAAATCCAAGACCATATCAAAACGATCATCCATCATGATCAAGAAGGCTTCATCCCAGGGATGCAGGAATGGTTCAATATAAGGAAATCCATCAACATAATCCATTTTGTAAATCAACTCAAAGAAACAATCCACATGATCATCTCATTAGATGCTGAGAAGTCATTTGTCAAAATTCAACATCCCTTCATGATATAAGTCTTGGGAAGATCAGGAATTCAAGGCCCAAACCTAAACATATTTAAAGCAATATACAGAAAACCAGTAGCCAACATCGCACTAAATGGAGAGAAACGTGAAGCAGTCCCACTAAAATCAGGGACTAGACAAGACTGCCTACTCTCTCCCTACTTATTCAAGATAGTACTGGAAGTCCTTTTCAACACAATCAGACAGCAAAATGAGGTCAAAGGGATACAAATTGGAAAGAGAGTAGTCAAAATATCAATATTTGCAGATGATATTATAGTAAAGTAACCCCAAAACTTCTATCAGAGAACTATTAAACCTGACAAACCACTCCAGCAAAGGGGTTTGGTATAAAATTAACTCAGACAAATCAGTAGCCTTCCTCTACTCAAAACGTAAACAGGCTGGAAAAGAAATTAAGGAAATGACAGCCTTCACAATAGTCACAAAGAACATAAAATACCTTGGTGTGACTTTAACCAAGCAAGTGAAATCTGTATGACAAGAACTTCAAGTGTCAAAAATAAATTGAAGATCTCCGAAGATGGAAAGACCTCCCTTGCTCATGGATTGTCAGGATTAATATAGTAAAAATGACCATTTTGCCAAAAGCAATCGACAGATTCAATGCAATCACCATCAAAATTCAAACTCAATTCCTATTACTTTTACGTTTTGTCTTTCATAATATTCTGGATTTCCTGGCTGTTTTGTTCCTATTTTTTTGTTAGATTTAACATTTTTTTTATCATGTTTCAAGTCCTGTAATTCTCTCTTTCCTCTCTTTTATTCTGCTGGTGAAGGTTGCCTCTGAGGCTCCTGATCAAGGTCTTATATTTTTTTATTCCCTGTTTTTCCTCAATTTGTTTTGTTTTTTGTTTGTGTTTGGTTTTGTTGCTTTTATTCTATTTTGACTTTCATATCTTGAAATTATTATTATTATTTGATTCCACTATTCATATTTCCACAGACTTCATTAATGGATTTATTAACATCCTGTTTGCCTTTCTTTGAACATAATCATATTTTAAAGTCTTCTGCTTCTTCCTCAGATATGCTGCATTTCTCAGGTCTACTATAGTACGGTTACTCGGCTCTAGCGGAGACATATCATCCTGGCTGTTGTTGATTGTATTTGTTACTGGTGTCTAATCATCCGGGGTTGGGTTGATTATAATTCTAGGTGTTCATTTATGCTCATGGCTTTGTTGGTTTGATTTTCTGACCCTCAACTTCTGAGTAGTGCTGAGAAGACCCATAGAAAGGAGGGAAACTGTCTCTGCCATAGGGTCTGTAAAGTGCACAGTGAATGGAGTAAGAGGGGGAAGGCATGCTCCTTTAAGTTGTCTGCTACAAGACTGGTAATGAGACTGGAGAATAAGAAATGGAAGGTGGGAAAGAACATAAAAATTGCCTACCAGTTTTTCTAACCAGTTTAGTCAGAGAACCTCCAGGGAGAAAGATTTTCTTGAGTATTTTTGAGAGAAAGATGGGGATGAAGTTAGAAAATTATTAATTATTTCCAATAAGCATTTTAGTCTTAGTGAATATATTGTAATAATGTACAACTATCATTATTACACTGAAGAAATTTTAGTTTTGTGCATTTTATCAATTTTGCCTCCTCGTAGTTTATTCATCAATTTTTCTGATAATACTAATATTTACTGGAAGTACCTCATATAAATTATATTGATAGCATTTTTCTTATTTGGACTATAACATTATCAGTATGTTTTCACACTTTATTCATGTTGCATAATAATTATATGCTTTTCTACTGAAGGGCTGAAATACATTAAAACTTAATTTTAGGAGATTTTGGTAGCTTCCACATTTTTCTTACAAATTTGTTATTTGGAATAAGTACTAATGTGTCTTGGAATCTCTAAATCCTTTAAATGTATTCTCAGATGCAGATCTGCTGAATTTTATACATATAAGTCTTTTATTTCCCTCCCAGGAATTGTTGTACCTTATTGCATAGATATATAGTATTTTATATTCCTTCCAAAGGGTTACAAGTATTTGAATTTCTAAATATCCCTATGTAAGTTTTATTTTCAACACTTATTTTAATTTAGTTATTTTTGTGTAACTATTCCTTCTGTTGTGGTTTTGAGGTGGATTCCCAATTATAGTTTAGATTCATCTTTCCTTGATAGTGATATTGGTTATCTTTTATGAAAGATTTGAAATATATATATATATATATATGTATATATATTCCTTGAAGAAATGTCTGCTGAAATCTTTTCTTAATATTTGAATTGGATTATTTGTTTTCATTCTGAATTTGTTTTGTTTATTTCCTTGTTTCTCATATATCCCAAGATTCAATACTAATTAATCACATTCATTTTATACAATTATATGAGTTGTGGTTACACTCCATTTAAATTTTTTTAAATACATTTGAAGGAACTAGACAGAGAGCTCAGCAGGTAAGTATACTTATAAAGACATTATGAGGACTGAAGTTTAGATTCCAGAATCTCCATAAGAATCTAAGCATTGTGAAAAGTCTGTTGCTCCAGCTCCATTGGGATGTGATGTTGTCTCTTGGCTGTCACATACATATAGTCACAGAGAGTATTGATCACATTTACCATTATGTAGTTTTCCTCTCTGTCTTAATTTCACAGGTTCTGACTTGTTCCTTGTGTCAATTGAAGCAATAACAACATTTGATCCCTTTTGATTTTTGCTTCAGGAAGGTCCCTTGATCTTTAGTTGTTCAACTAAATTTTATTTTCAATCTAGCACACACAGCATTAGGTATCTCAGATCATCATGCATAGCTCAAACCCTCATCTGAGATACTTCTATTTGTGTTAGTAATAACACAGACACCCACAACTGGGCAAGATGTAAAGAATAAGGAACTGTAGACTACTCAGCTGAAATAGCACATAAAGAAGTCACCTCCTATCGTAAGATGCAGAGATGATTTCAGGAGGGTGAGCAGAATTAGTGTAGGAACCAGAGCTCGTGGATGAATAATAAACAAGTAAGTAAGCAAGTAAATAAATGAATAAATAAATTTTAATACAGTAGGGCAGTATACCTCTGTATGCATAAAACCTATGCTAGCATACGCCAGACCAAATCCAGCATGAGGGGCAGGTCACACAATCTCTTCTTAGCCAGGAAGTGACTCGTACTTGTGACCTCATAGGAAAAGAAAGCCAATTTCATTAGTACACTGATAAATTAACCACACTGCACTGGAAAGTCCCATATCCTAGACCGTACGAATAGCACAAACTGGTTTTGAGGAGTTCTCCTATATGGAACAACTTTTTCCTATCTTTCACTTTCAGTCTTTTTGTTTTTAAAATGAAATGAGTTTATAATCAATACAATATATGTGAATCATTTAAAAATAAATACCGTGATTATAAGTCATTTTGAGGAGTCAAAGATTCTCATTTGTTTATTGATGATAAAAACCCAGCAGGACCATTTTTTGATTATCTTTTGTATCTTTTTGATGTATTTTGTTTCCTTCTTCCAAACGGTTATCTTCCTTTATAGCTTGATTTATTAATTAATTTATTTATCTATTTATTTTTGGCTTTGTATTAGTATGATTTAATTATTTCCATTTGCTTTTTCAATTACTATTGATTTTTGAATTATGGTGACTGTGAAAATTAATGGAAATATGTTAAGAGTGGAGCAGAGAATGAAGGAAAAACCACACAGAGACTGCCCCTCCTGGGGTTCCATTCTATATGCAGGCAAATAAACCCAGTCACTATTGCTGATGCCAAAGACTGCTTGCTAACAGGAGCCTGATATGGATGTCTCCTGAGAAGTTTTGTCAGAGTTTGACCAGTACAGATGTGGCTGCTTGCAGCCAACCACTGCACTGAGCACAGGAATCCCAATAGAGGAGTTAGGAGAAGGACTGAAGGAGCTGAAGGGATTTGCAACCCCAGAGGAAGAACAAAAGTATCCACCAACCAGACCCCCCAGACCTCCCAGGGACTAAACCACCAACCAAAGAATGCACTTGGAGAGATCCATGGCACCAACTAGTTATGTAGAAAAGGATAGCCTTGTTTGGCATCAGTGTGAGGAGAGCCCTTGTTTGTGTGAAGGCTTGATGCTCCAGCATAGAAGAATGATACGGTGGTGGGGCAGGAGTGGGTGGGTGGGGGAGCACCCTCATGAAGGCAGCGGAAGCAGCATGAAATAGGGGCTTTTCAGAGGGGAACGAGGAAGGGAGATAACATTTGAGATTTAAATAACCAATAAAAAAGGAAAAAAGAAAATGTTACACAAGCCTACATGAATATATGAATATGATTATGATATAAGCTCATTTAGCAGAATATCCTGAAACTCTATAAAAATTCATTTTTCTGTTGTGCTAAACATGAAAGCCAGGGTCTTCAGTGTCCTAAATAAGACTTACTGCACTGAATTATATTCTTTTTTCCTACAAATAAATTTTGATTGAATTTGCAAACACTCATTAACTTAATAAGTAACTCTAAGACAGAGTCTTGTGAAACAACTAGATACATGGCCTTATATGTAAGTTTATGCGTGCTCAATGAATAGTGCACATAAAGTCCTCTCATCAGGAAGAAATTTATGACTACTACTGCAAAACTAGCCAAAAAGGAGTGTTGAAAGGTGGAAGAGTTAAGAGATGAACCTATAACTATAAGATTCCTAAATATAATTTTTGATTTGTGAACATTTTTATAAACTATTATTATAAACCATGAAAATGAATAAAAGCATCAGATAACAAACTTATTTAGACCCGCAGTTTATAGATCACTGCAACTATACAGTAAGAATAGAAATCAGGAACAGAAGCTGTATATTTTTTATATAACTAAATATCACCCTAAATTAAAAATCCAAAGCAGAGTTAGAAATAAAAGACAATTAGTTTCATACTCTTTCATAACTCATGTCCATTGCATACAATCAGTCCTTCCTCATCCTCTAGTATCTACTCTGTTGTTTCTCTTTCAACATGCTTTAAGAGTAGGGGTTCTGGGGTGGGGATTTAGCTCAGCGGTAGAATGCTTGCCTAGCGAGCACAAGGCCCTGGGTTCTGTCCCCAGCTCCGAAAAAAAGAAAATAAAATAAAAGAAAAAGAGTAGGAGTTCTGTTCACATGTGTATATGTATCATTGATTACATTCCACATGAGAAGGAAAACACAGGTTATGTTCTTTCCAGGGTTTTATGACGAATACGCATTTTAAATTGCCCATCCAGTTTTCTTCAAATTTTGTGATTACACCTTTCTTTAGAGTTGTACATTGTCTGTGTGTGTGTGTGTGTGTGTGTGTGTGTGTGTATCTGTCTGTCTGTCTGTCTCTCTCTGTGTATGTGCAAAATGACAGTTTTTCAATATCCTTTCATCTGTTTAAGGTCAATTAGGTTGATTTGTTATTGTGAAAAATGCATCAATAAATAATGGAGTACAAGTATCTTTTGGTAGGGTGTAGAGATTTCTCGGTATCTACCCAGAAATGAACAAGATTGAACAAGATTTTTATACCCACATTGAACATACCTTTCACACACTCATTAAATAAGCTTATAATTATTTATTATTATTATTATTATTATTATTATTATTGTTGTTGTTGTTGTTGTTGTTGTTGTTGTTGTTGTAATGGAGACTTTTGAAAACATATATAATTGACGAAAATGCAGCTCAGGGAAAATCAAAATAGAAGGATCAGAAAGATTGTACAGGCTAGGTTCCAGAATGTCCCAGAGTGTCCCCTAGGCAGCATAAGTAAGAATGGAACAGTACACTTTTTACAATAAGATGGCCTGATAAAGAACAGCATAATGAAAACACCAGTTAAGAAGCTAATGCAAACAGGAAAGGAGGAGTTACAAGTTGTCAATGACTGCTGTATGTGAGAGAGAATCAGTTTTTTCCAAGGAGGTCTTCCCACATAATTCATTCAATCCCAAGTCATGATCCCTGGACACTTGTATACATGAGCAAAGATAAGTAGACTCACTAGATTATACAACTGTGCATAGATTTTTGCATCTTCATGGAATAGCAATGATAGCAATAATGAAAGAAATCTTGATTTTGGGAAGAGAGACATGGGAAGAGATTGAAGTAAAGAAAGAAAGTGGAAGTGATATACATCCTATACTTACATATGGAGTTTAAAAACAATAAAACTATTAAAATATTATATAGAAATTTATTTTTTATTAGTATAAGATCTTTCAAGAAATATTTAACCGTACTCTCATTGTTTACAAGTATTATGTAGTCAATAGCTTTCATTAGAAGAAAGCTATCATAAATAATATTTCTATTGGGTACCTCAAATGAATATGAATTAGATATCATATTTGAGTTTTCTACTATTTCCTCCATTCAGTAAAAGTCTAGTACTTTCAGATGGTAGTTTTTAACAAAAGTACATATTTCCATACTGACTCTACATAACCTACATACTAGGCATATATTCTATGCAATAAGTGTTCTTTTCTCTGATGTGTTATATTTATTTTATTTCAGTAAAATAATATAAATATGTATATGTTGAATTCAGAGGTTTCTTAAGTTCAGAGAAATCAGTAATTGTATTGTATCATATAGATACATCAATAAATTTTATAGAAAAATCCTTTGAATTTAAGTCTATAATTCTCTGAATATGCATATATTTTCTTTATTAATCATTTTATTAATTTACATTTAAAATGTTACATTTCCCAATTACCCCTCCACAATCCCCTCATCCCATCCTCTCACCCCTCTCCTTTGCATTTATGAGGGTGATCCTCCATCCATTCCACTACTTCTGCCCCACCTCAGCTCTCTAACCTCAAGCCTCCCTCCTCTCCCACTGATGTCAGATAAGGCCATCCTCTGCTACATATATACCTGGAGTCAAGGCTCCCTCCATGTGTACTCTTCGGTTGGTGGTTTAGTCCATGGGAGACCTGGGTGGTCTAGGTATTTGATATTGTCCTTCATATAGGGCTGTAATCCTCTTCAGCTCCTTTAGTCCTTCCTCTTGCTCTTCCATTGGGGTCCCTGGGCCCTGTCTGATAGTTAACTATGAGTTCTACCAGCACTCGACCCACAGGGAGCAGTCATTCCATGCTCCTGTCGGCAAGTGTTTCTTGACATCAGCAATAGAGTGGGGTTTTGGTGTCTGTACCCATGGATCCCTAGGTGGGACAGTCTTTGGATGAACTTTCCTTTAGTCTCTGTTCCATTTTTTGTCTGTCTTTTCTTTGGACAGGAAAAATTCTGGGTTAAAATTTTTGAGCTGCATTGCATGGCCCCATCCCTCAACTGGTGGTTGTGCCTATCTACTGGAGGAAGAATCTTCAGGCTCTATCTTGCCTCCATTGGGAATTTCTGCCACTGGGTCCTGGGAGCCCCTTGCTTCCCTGAAGTCTGGGACTTACTAGTGGCTACGACCACTTCCCTATCCCCAAAAGCTACATGGTCCTATTCAATTTTCTGACTCTCTGTCCTTCTCTTCTACTCCTTCCAATATCTTTCCTAACCCCCTTTCCCTCCACCTCCTCTCTTTATCTCACTTCCCTCCCTCTGTCTACTTCCTGTAATTATTCTGTAACCTGTTCTATGTAGGACTGAAACATCTAATTTCATCTTCCATTATCTTAAGCTCCATATGGTTTGTGGATTGCATCGTGGACATTCTGAGTTTTTGGGTTAATATCTACTTATTGTTGAGTACATACCATGTGTGTTCTTTTGTGACTGGGTTACCTCACTCAGGATGATATTTTCTAGTTTCATCAATTTGCCTAAGAATTTCAGGAAGTCATTGTTTTTAATAGCTGAGTCGTATTCCATTGTGTAAATGTACCACATCTTCTGTATCTGTTTTCCTTTAGAAGGACATCTGGGATGTTTCAAGCTTCTGGCTATTGTAAATAAGGCTGCTATAAACGTAGTGGAGCACATGTCTTTGTTGTGTGTCATAGCATCTTTTGGGTATATGCCCAGTATTTTGTATCTACTTCAATTTACTAAAGTGAAGTAACAAGTAAATTTTCCTCTTATTTGAGTGCATCTTTTTGTTAACTTGGATATTTTTATTTACATTGTGTGTGTGTGTGTGTGTGTGTATCTGTCTGTCTGTCTGTCTCTCTCTGTGTATGTGCAAAATGACAGTTTTTCAATATCCTTTCATCTGTTTAAGGTCAATTAGGTTGATTTGTTATTGTGAAAAATGCATCAATAAATAATGGAGTACAAGTATCTTTTGGTAGGGTGTAGAGATTTCTCGGTATCTACCCAGAAATGAACAAGATTGAACAAGATTTTTATACCCACATTGAACATACCTTTCACACACTCATTAAATAAGCTTATAATTATTTATTATTATTATTATTATTATTATTATTGTTGTTGTTGTTGTTGTTGTAATGGAGACTTTTGAAAACATATATAATTGACGAAAATGCAGCTCAGGGAAAATCAAAATAGAAGGATCAGAAAGATTGTACAGGCTAGGTTCCAGAATGTCCCAGAGTGTCCCCTAGGCAGCATAAGTAAGAATGGAACAGTACACTTTTTACAATAAGATGGCCTGATAAAGAACAGCATAATGAAAACACCAGTTAAGAAGCTAATGCAAACAGGAAAGGAGGAGTTACAAGTTGTCAATGACTGCTGTATGTGAGAGAGAATCAGTTTTTTCCAAGGAGGTCTTCCCACATAATTCATTCAATCCCAAGTCATGATCCCTGGACACTTGTATACATGAGCAAAGATAAGTAGACTCACTAGATTATACAACTGTGCATAGATTTTTGCATCTTCATGGAATAGCAATGATAGCAATAATGAAAGAAATCTTGATTTTGGGAAGAGAGACATGGGAAGAGATTGAAGTAAAGAAAGAAAGTGGAAGTGATATACATCCTATACTTACATATGGAGTTTAAAAACAATAAAACTATTAAAATATTATATAGAAATTTATTTTTTATTAGTATAAGATCTTTCAAGAAATATTTAACCGTACTCTCATTGTTTACAAGTATTATGTAGTCAATAGCTTTCATTAGAAGAAAGCTATCATAAATAATATTTCTATTGGGTACCTCAAATGAATATGAATTAGATATCATATTTGAGTTTTCTACTATTTCCTCCATTCAGTAAAAGTCTAGTACTTTCAGATGGTAGTTTTTAACAAAAGTACATATTTCCATACTGACTCTACATAACCTACATACTAGGCATATATTCTATGCAATAAGTGTTCTTTTCTCTGATGTGTTATATTTATTTTATTTCAGTAAAATAATATAAATATGTATATGTTGAATTCAGAGGTTTCTTAAGTTCAGAGAAATCAGTAATTGTATTGTATCATATAGATACATCAATAAATTTTATAGAAAAATCCTTTGAATTTAAGTCTATAATTCTCTGAATATGCATATATTTTCTTTATTAATCATTTTATTAATTTACATTTAAAATGTTACATTTCCCAATTACCCCTCCACAATCCCCTCATCCCATCCTCTCACCCCTCTCCTTTGCATTTATGAGGGTGATCCTCCATCCATTCCACTACTTCTGCCCCACCTCAGCTCTCTAACCTCAAGCCTCCCTCCTCTCCCACTGATGTCAGATAAGGCCATCCTCTGCTACATATATACCTGGAGTCAAGGCTCCCTCCATGTGTACTCTTCGGTTGGTGGTTTAGTCCATGGGAGACCTGGGTGGTCTAGGTATTTGATATTGTCCTTCATATAGGGCTGTAATCCTCTTCAGCTCCTTTAGTCCTTCCTCTTGCTCTTCCATTGGGGTCCCTGGGCCCTGTCTGATAGTTAACTATGAGTTCTACCAGCACTCGACCCACAGGGAGCAGTCATTCCATGCTCCTGTCGGCAAGTGTTTCTTGACATCAGCAATAGAGTGGGGTTTTGGTGTCTGTACCCATGGATCCCTAGGTGGGACAGTCTTTGGATGAACTTTCCTTTAGTCTCTGTTCCATTTTTTGTCTGTCTTTTCTTTGGACAGGAAAAATTCTGGGTTAAAATTTTTGAGCTGCATTGCATGGCCCCATCCCTCAACTGGTGGTTGTGCCTATCTACTGGAGGAAGAATCTTCAGGCTCTATCTTGCCTCCATTGGGAATTTCTGCCACTGGGTCCTGGGAGCCCCTTGCTTCCCTGAAGTCTGGGACTTACTAGTGGCTACGACCACTTCCCTATCCCCAAAAGCTACATGGTCCTATTCAATTTTCTGACTCTCTGTCCTTCTCTTCTACTCCTTCCAATATCTTTCCTAACCCCCTTTCCCTCCACCTCCTCTCTTTATCTCACTTCCCTCCCTCTGTCTACTTCCTGTAATTATTCTGTAACCTGTTCTATGTAGGACTGAAACATCTAATTTCATCTTCCATTATCTTAAGCTCCATATGGTTTGTGGATTGCATCGTGGACATTCTGAGTTTTTGGGTTAATATCTACTTATTGTTGAGTACATACCATGTGTGTTCTTTTGTGACTGGGTTACCTCACTCAGGATGATATTTTCTAGTTTCATCAATTTGCCTAAGAATTTCAGGAAGTCATTGTTTTTAATAGCTGAGTCGTATTCCATTGTGTAAATGTACCACATCTTCTGTATCTGTTTTCCTTTAGAAGGACATCTGGGATGTTTCAAGCTTCTGGCTATTGTAAATAAGGCTGCTATAAACGTAGTGGAGCACATGTCTTTGTTGTGTGTCATAGCATCTTTTGGGTATATGCCCAGTATTTTGTATCTACTTCAATTTACTAAAGTGAAGTAACAAGTAAATTTTCCTCTTATTTGAGTGCATCTTTTTGTTAACTTGGATATTTTTATTTACATTTCAAATGTTATCATCTTTCCTGATTTCCTATGCAAAAGTCCCTATACTTCCCCTATCTTCTATAAGGGTGTTCTATAAGCCCTCTTCTATAAGGGTGTACATCCTCCACAACCAGTAGGGAGCTATTCCTACCATCCCAACTTGACATTCTCCTACAATGGAGGGTTCAGAATTGGCAGGAACAAGGGTTTCTCCTCCAATTGGAGCACAACAAGGTCATCCTCTGCCACCTATGCAGCTAGAGTCAGGGGAGTGTCCATGTGTAGAATTTGGGTATTTGTTTAGTCCCTGGGAGATCTAGTTGTTTGGTACTGTTGTTCTTATGGAAATGCAAGTGCCTTCAGCTCCTCCAATCCTTTAACTACTCCAATGGGGACCCAGTTCTTACTAGCATTTTCCCCAGTATTTGTCATGTTCCAGCTGAAACTTTCAGGAGACAGCTATACCAGACTCATGCCAGAATGCACTTCCTGGCTCTAGGTTTGGGGGAGGATATATATATATATATATATATATATATATATATATATATATATCTCCCCAGGTAGGGCAAACACTTAATGGACATTACTTAAGTCTCTACTCCAAACACTATCTTCATATCTCCTCCTATACATAATTTTTTCTTTCCCCTTTTAAGAAGGACTGAATCATCATTATGTGGTTGTCCTTCTTAATGAGCTCCATTTGGTTATAAGGATTGTATTATGGGTATTTGAGCTTTGGGTTTAATATCCACTTATCAGTGAGTACACACCATGTGTGTTTTTCAGTGATTGGGTTACCTCACTCAGGATGGTATTTTCTAGTTCATTCCATTTGCCTATGAATTTCATGAAGTCATTGGTTTTCATAGCTCCATGTGTACATGAAAACAGGTCTACAGCACTCCTGACACATAGGCTTATAGGACAGTCTAGCCACTGTCAGAAATAGCAGAACAAAGTAACACTAGAGATAATCAGATGGCGAGAGGCAAGTGCAGGAACCCAAGCAACAGAAACCAAGACTACATGGCATCATCGGAGCCCAATTATCCCACTAAAGCAAACACGGAATACCAAACACAGCAGAAAAGCAAGATCTAGTTTCAAAATCATATTTGATCATGATGCTGGAGGACTTCAAGAAAGACGTGAAGAACTCCCTTAGAGAACAAGTATTTTGTATCTACTTCAATTTACTAAAGTGAAGTAACAAGTAAATTTTCCTCTTATTTGAGTGCATCTTTTTGTTAAATTGGATATTTTTATTTACATTTCAAATGTTATCATCTTTCCTGATTTCCTATGCAAAAGTCCCTATACTTCCCCTATCTTCTATAAGGGTGTTCTATAAGCCCTCTTCTATAAGGGTGTACATCCTCCACAACCAGTAGGGAGCTATTCCTACCATCCCAACTTGACATTCTCCTACAATGGAGGGTTCAGAATTGGCAGGAACAAGGGTTTCTCCTCCAATTGGAGCACAACAAGGTCATCCTCTGCCACCTATGCAAGCCTAAAGAGAGGAATCACAAAAATCCCTGAAAGAATTCCAGGAAATCATAATTAAACAAGTAGAAGCCCATAGAGAGGAGTCACAAAAATCCCTGAAAGAATTCCAGGAAATCATAAATAAACAAGTAGAAGCCCATAGAGAGGAGTCACAAAAAATCCCTGAAAGAATTCCAGGAAAAAACAATCAAACAGTTGAAGGAATTAAAAATGGAAATAGAAGCAATCAAGACAGAACACATGGAAACAACCCTGGATATAGAAAACCAAAAGAAGAGACAAGGAGGTGTAGATACGAGCTTCACCAACAGAATACAAGAGATGGAAGAGAGAATCTCAGGAGCAGAAGATTCCATAGAAATCATTGACTCAACTGTCAAAGATAATGTAAAGCGGAAAAAACTACTGGTCCAAAACACACAGGAAATCCAGGACTCAATGAGAAGATCAAACCTAAGGATAATAGGTATAGAAGAGAATGAAGACGCCCAGCTCAAAGGACCAGTAAATATCTTCAACAAAATCATAGAAGAAAACTTCCCTAACCTAAAAAAAGAGATACCCATAGGCATACAAGAAGCCTACAGAACTCCAAATAGATTGGACCAGAAAAGAAACACCTCCCGTCACATAATAGTCAAAACACCAAACGCACAAAATAAAGAAAGAATATTAAAAGCAGTAAGGGAAAAAGGTCAAGTAACGTATAAAGGCAGACCTATCAGAATCACACCAGACTTTTCGCCAGAAACTATGAAGGCCAGAAGATCCTGGACTGATGTCATACAGACCCTAAGAGAACACAAATGCCAGCCCAGGTTACTGTATCCTGCAAAACTCTCAATTAACATAGATGGAGAAACCAAGATATTCCATGACAAAACCAAATTTACACCATATCTTTCTACAAATCCAGCACTACAAAGGATAGTAAATGGTAAAGCCCAACATAAGGAGGCAAGCTATACCCTAGAAGAAGCAAGAAACTAATCGTCTTGGCAACAAAACAAAGAGAAGCAAAGCACACAAACATAAACTCACATCCAAATATGAATATAACAGGAAGCAATAATCACTATTCCTTAATATCTCTCAACATCAATGGCCTCAACTCCCCAATAAAAAGACATAGATTAACAAACTGGATATGCAACAAGGACCCTGCATTCTGCTGCCTACAGGAAACACACCTCAGAGACAAAGACAGACACTACCTCAGAGTGAAAGGCTGGAAAACAACTTTCCAAGCAAATGGTCAGAAGAAGCAAGCTGGAGTAGCCATTCTAATATCAAATAAAATCAATTTCCAACTAAAATTCATCAAAAAAGATAAGGAAGGACACTTCATATTCATCAAAGGAAAAATCCACCAAGATGAACTCTCAATCCTAAATATCTATGCCCCAAATACAAGGGCACCTACATACGTAAAAGAAACCTTACTAAAGCTCAAAACACACATTGCACCTCACACAATAATAGTAGGAAACTTCAACACCCCACTCTCATCAATGGACAGATCATGGAAACAGAAATTAAACAGAGACGTAGACAGACTAAGAGAAGTCATGAGCCAAATGGACTTACCAGATATTTACAGAACATTCTATCCTAAAGCAAAAGGATATACCTTCTTCTCAGCTCCTCATGGTACTTTCTCCAAAATTGACCATATAATTGGTCAAAAAATGGGCCTTGGCAGGTACAGAAAGATAGACATAATCCCATGCGTGCTATCAGACCACCACGGCCTAAAACTGGTCTTCAATATCAATAAGGGAAGAATGCCCACATATACGTGGAAATTGAACAGTGCTCTACCAATGATAACCTGGTCAAGGAAGAAATAAAGAAAGAAATTAAAGACTTTTTAGAATTTAATGAAAATGAAGGTACAACATACCCAAACTTATGGGACACAATGAAAGCTGTGCTAAGAGGAAAACTCATAGCGCTGAGTGCCTGCAGAAAGAAACAGGAAAGAGCATATGTCAGCAGCTTGACAGCACACCTAAAAGCTCTAGAACAAAAAGAAGCAAATACACCCAGGAAGAGTAGAAGGCAGGAAATAATCAAACTCAGAGCTGAAATCAACCAAGTAGAAAGAAAAAGGACCATAGAATTAACAGAATCAACAGAACCAAAAGTTGGTTCTCTGAGAAAATCAACAAGATAGATAAACCCTTAGCCAGACAAAAGAGAGGACACAGAGAGTGTATCCAAATTAACAAAATAAGAAATGAAAAGGGAGACATAACTACAGATTCAGAGGAAATTCAAAAAAATCATCAAATCTTACTATAAAAGCCTCTATTCAACAAAACTTGAAAATCTGCAGGAAATGGACAATTTCCTAGACAGATACCAGGGACCGGAGTTAAATCAGGAACAGATAAACCAGTTAAACAACCCCATAACTCTTAAGGAAATAGAAGCAGTCATTAAAGGTCTCCCAACCAAAAAGAGCCCAGGTCCAGACGGGTTTAGTGCAGAATACTATCAGACCTTCATAGAAGACCTCATAACAATATTATCCAAACTATTTCACAAAATTGAAACAGATGGAGCACTACCGAATTCCTTCTATGAAGCCACAATTACTCTTATACAAAGACCCAACAAAGAAAGAGAACTTCGGACCAATTTCCCTTATGAATATCGACACAAAAATGCTCAATAAAATTCAGGCAAACCGAATCCAAGAGCACATCAAAACAATCATCCACCATGATCAAGTAGGCTTCATCCCAGGCATGCAGGGATGTTTTAATATACGGAAAACCATCAACGTGATCCATTATATAAACAAACTGAAAGAACAAAACGACATGATCATTTCATTAGATGCTGAGAAAGCATTTGACAAAATTCAACACCCCTTCATGATAAAAGTCCTGGAAAGAATAGGAATTCAAGGCCCATACCTGAACATAGTAAAAGCCATATACAGCAAACCAGTTGCTAACATTAAACTAAATGGAGAGAAACTTGAAGCAATCCCACTAAAATCAGGGACTAGACAATGCTGCCCCCTCTCTCCTTACTTATTCAATATAGTTCTTGAAGTTCTAGCCAGAGCAATCAGACAACAAAAGGAGGTCAAGGGGATACAGATCGGAAAAGAAGAAGTCAAAATATCACTATTTGCAGATGATATGATAGTATATTTAAGTGATCCCAAAAGTTCCACCAGAGAACTACTAAAGCTGATAAACAACTTCAGCAAAGTGGCTGGGTATAAAATTAACTCAAATAAATCAGTAGCCTTCCTTTACATAGAAGAGAAACAAGCCGAGAAAGAAATTAGGGAAACGACACCCTTCATAATAGACCCAAATAATATAACGTACCTCGGTGTGACTTTAACCAAGCAAGTAAAAGATCTGTACAATAAGAACTTCAAGACACTGAAGAAGGAAATTGAAGAGGTCCTCAGAAGATGGAAAGATCTCCCATGCTCATGGATTGACAGGATTAATATAGTAAAAATGGCCATTTTACCAAAAGCGATCTACAGATTCAATGCAATCCCCATCAAAATACCAATCCAATTCTTCAAAGAGTTAGACAGAACAATTTGCAAATTCATCTGGAATAACAAAAAACCCAGGATAGCTAAAACTATCCTCAACAATAAAAGGACTTCGGGGGGAATCACTATCCCTGAACTCAAGCAGTATTACAGAGCAATAACGATAAAAACTGCATGGTATTGGTACAGAGACAGACAGATAGACCAATGGAACAGAATTGAAGACCCAGAAATGAACCCACACACCTATGGGCACTTGATTTTTGACAAAGGAGCCAAAACCATCCAATGGAAAAAAGAGCATTTTCAGCAAATGGTGTTGGTTCAACTGGAGGTCAACATGTAGAAGAATTCAGATCGATCCATGCTTATCACCCTGTACAAAGCTTAAGACCAAGTGGATCAAGGACCTCCATATCAAACCAGATACACTCAAACTAATAGAAGAAAAACTAGGGCAGCATCTGGAACACATGGGCACTGGAAAAAATTTCCTGAACAAAACACCAATGGCTTATGCTCTAAGATCAAGAATCGACAAATGGGATCTCATAAAACTGCAAAGCTTCTGTAAGGCAAAGGACACTGTGGTTAGGACAAAACGGCAACCAACAGATTGGGAAAAGATCTTTACCAATCCTACAACAGATAGAGGCCTTATATCTAAAATATACAAAGAACTCAAGAAGTTAGACCACAGGGAGACAAATAACCCTATTAAAAATGGTGTTCAGAGCTAAGCAAAGAATTCACAGCTCAGGAATGCTGAATGGCTGAGAAACACCTAAAGAAATGTTCAACATCTTTAGTCATAAGGGAAATGCAAATGAAAACAAAAGAACCCTGAGATTCCACCTCACACCAGTAAGAATGGCTAAGATCAAAAACTCAGGTGACAGCAAATGCTGGCGAGGATGTGGAGAAAGAGGAACACTCCTCCATTGTTGGTGGGATTTCAGACCGGTTCAACCATTCTGGAAATCAGGCTGGAGGTTCCTCAGAAAATTGGACACTGAACTGCCTGGGTATCCAGCTAAACTCTCCTGGGCATATACCCAAAAGATGTCCCAACATATAAAAAAGACACGTGCTCCACTATGTTCACAGCAGCCTTATTTATAATAGCCAGAAGCTGGAAAGAACCCAGATGCCCTTCAACAGAGGAATGGATACAGAAAATGTGGTACATCTACACAATGGAATATTACTCAGCTTTCAAAAACAATGACTTTATGAAATTCATAGGTAAATGGTCAGAACTGGAAAATATCATCCTGAGTGAGGTAACCCAATCACAGAAAAACACACATGGTATGCACTCATTGATAAGTGGCTATTAGCCCAAATGCTTGAATTACCCTAGATGCCTAGAACAAATGAAACTCAAAACGGATGATCAAAATGTGAATGTTTCACTCCTTCTTTAAAAGGGGAACAAGAATACCCTTGGCAAGGAAGAGAGAGGCAAAGATTAAAACAGAGACTGAAGGAACACCCATTCAGAGCCTGCACCACATGTGGCCCATGCATATACAGCCACCCAATTAGACAAGATGAATGAAGCAAAGAAGTACAGGCCGATAGGAGCCGGATGTAGATCTCTCCCGAGAGACACAGCCAGAATACAGCAAACACAGAGGCGGATACCAGCAGCAAACCACTGATTTGAGAATCGGACCCCTGTTGAAGGAATCAGAGAAAGAACTGGAAGAGCTTGAAGGGACTTGAGACCCCATATGTACAACAATGCCAAGCAACCAGAGCTTCCAGGGACTAAGCCACTACCTAAAGACTATACATGGACTGACCCTGGACTCTGACCTCATAGGTAGCAATGAATATCCTAGTAAGAGCACCAGTGGAAGGGGAAGCCCTGGGTCCTGCTAAGACTGAACCCCCAGTGAACTAGATTGTTCGGGGAGGGTGGCAAGGGGGAGGGAGGATGGGGAGGGGAATACCCATAAAGAAAGGGAGGGGGAGGGGGATGTTGGCCTGGACACTGGGAAAGGGAATAACACTCGAAATGTATATAAGAAATACTCAAGTTAATAGAAAAAAAAAGGAACAAGAAAGTAGCACTTTCCTGAGTTTCTTTGGTCTCTGTCAAATAATCCTAACTAGGAATATACCTATCTATATCTATCTCTCTATATTTGTCTATCTATATGTTATGAAATGTGTGTATGTCTATATGTACATATAACGTATATTTACACATACACAAATACATGCATTCAAATATATATTTTATGTATATAAATATATATAATAAAATTGCATTTTTTAATAAAATGGGTAAATTTATGATATACATGCATGACAGGATTCAGGCCCAAGTTGTTCCCTGGAGCACTCACAATCCATTTAGCCTCACTGAGGGAAAAGGGTCCATGAAAATAAGACCCAACAGAAGTCTACTGTCGCCAGCTCCAGCTACATAGGCCTGAATGTCTCTGGTCATGTTGGCCAAACCATTAATTAAATCAAAAACCAAAACCAAACCAAAGCAAAACAAAACAAAACACAAAACAAAAACAAAAAGAAAAGACCAAAAAAGCCCAAAACAAAATAGCCCTCCTCTTCCTCTGAAGATTAATGACTGTTTGTATCTCCCAGGACAAGAGGATGGATTCCCTTAACCAGTACAGGATCTCAGGGTCTTCGCTTACATCCTAAATGTTTCAAACAAGAGAAAGGCAAACCAAGTCATTCTCCCCTCAGTGTTCTTGAAATGACTGCACTGTGTAGGATGCTATCAACAGGGAACCTTATGCCTCATGTACCACCCAACTGGTATGAGACCTGCACACTAGTTCAATTAGGCATGCCCTTTATTTTGTCATTCAATTTTCCCTCTTAACAAAAGTTGACTTCAGGGTCCACAATCTAATGTTTCTTGATTAAAGTATGCTGTCAGATACCCTGTCATTAAAATCACAGCTTTGGATAGCTATTCAGAATATCCAAGCAGTAACTGAGTATTAGGTTTTGTGTATCTATAGAATCAACAAATAGTTCTACTAAATGATATATTAAGTTTTTAGACTCTTCTGGAGGAGATAAGCAGGAGGTGACCAAATTTGGTCTCTAAACATTTTATCAAAATCTCTTGAAGGAGACTCCCTCTGATCTCAGATCCCCTGTGGTGCTTTAAAAATATAATCTAGTCTCTACATAGAGAACTTGAGGGCCAGTGTGTTCACTCTTGCCTTAAAGTCTATAAAGAATATACAAGCTTTGACAGGGAAGCCTGTAGATGTTTCTAAAAAATTTCAAAGCCAATTATCTACATCACTATACTATTGCTGTGAAAAGATATTATGACCAAAACAACTGGTATAAAAAAGTGTTTGAGAACTTGCTTACAGCTTCCAATGCTAGTCCAGTATCATCATGGTAGGAAGCATAGTGACTCACAGTATCTGAGAGTTTTACATACTGATTGGTAGACAGAAAGGCAAGCAGGCAAGCAAATACACACACACACACACACACACACACACACACACACACACACACACACACATACACAAGCACAAACACAAACACACACACACAAGCACAAACACAAACACATACACACAAACACACACACAAACACAGAGAGAGACAGAGAGAGAGAGAGAGAGAGAGAGAGAGAGAGAGAGAGAGACACTGGGCCTTTAGTGTTTTTTAACTCCAAAGCCCATCCCCCTAGTGGCACGCTACTCTAACAAGACCATACCTCTAAATCCTTTTACTTCTTTCAAACTGTTTCATTCTCTGGTGACTAAGAACTCAAATATATGAGCCCATAGGAGCTATTATTATTCAAATCTTCACAATAATTGTTAAAGTTCCTTTTATTTGGTTATCTATCCTGCCTTACAAATCATGACTCTAAACATGCAATCTTTTAAATAGGGTGATGATGATATTCTTACTGCTGTCAGTATGTGTTTATCCATCGTCTCTCAGCAGAAGGAGTAAAGACTTAGCTTTGGATTTATTTTTTAATTCAGTCTGTCACATATAAATTGTTTCTTACAAATTTGACATTCTTGATTGCTTTAATCTTTTATCTATATATTGTCATTGAAGTTAATAGTACCAGTTCTGAAAATTTATAAATTAAATTTTATTTTGATATATATATATATATATATATATATATATATATATATAACTAATATACAGGTTTTAGCTATGATACTTAGAAGCAAGGACTGTCACTTAGTCGCTTTCTGTTCAGATTCATTTCTTAGACACTGTAACTGATTTTTTAAATTTTTGCAGTGGTTCCAGGTTTATGTCCCTTATGAAGGAGTCCAATGTAAATGAACAACTAATTTTAGTTACCTTATACTTCCACAGAACCATGAGCCAATTGCTTGTAAATTACCTTTAAGATTATGTTAACTTTATACTTAATCTTATATGAAACTAATGCTAATCTTGATGTGAAAGGTTTCCTCCTGTAACTTTTCTCATAATGTTAACTACAATGGTGGATAGTGATTCCTTATAGACTTACTTCTGGATCTTATCTACCCATTAAGCTCCTTTGATGGACCCACTTCTGAAGCACTCTAACTGCAGACTGAAAGCAGTTACAAAAAAGATCAGTGCCCCAAGGACACTAAAAAAAGTTCAGATGAACTCAGAAAAGAGAAGAATGGATCAACAGATTTATCTCTTTCTTGCCCGGTTCTGGACTTTGATTTGGGACTCCAGAACTAGAACAGTTGGACTGAAGCCTTTGCATCAACTAACTTCTCTGTTTGATCAGCTCAGATCATCTAACAATCCTTTAGGATCATCTCTACTGACTACATAGAACTCCAAAATGAAAAAGGACTAGATCTGACCACTGTTAAGAACTGGAGGTGCATTCGCCTCTGCAAATATGCTAATTTTATGCAAATGAATCCTGACAGGTTTGAGTTGCTGTCTAGAACCTGGGGCCAGGGAAAAATTCCACCACAACACTCCCATGTATCCACTTCTAGTTTTCTATTACTGGCGCTCCTTCCCAGGATCAAACCTTTCTTCTTTAGTATCCTCATACATATGTTTTTACTGTATCTTATAAGTGCTTTACTTACTGAACTTCACCCTTTACCCATGTGCAACGTACCACAAAAACTGTTCCAACAGTTCTCACCTATAACAACTACATTTGCTCTTAGCAATATTTGCAAAAAGACCTTTGGGGTGCTGTGGAGAAACTTGCTAAAAGGGTGCTTCACCCCTTTCACATCAGGACAAATATGATACTTTACATTCATTTGCTATTTTCTTCTGATCCCTTCCTTTGATACTCTTAACCTCCCTGCTATTTCTGCTAGCTCATTTTGTTGCAGCAGTGCTGCTAACACCAGTCACTGTTATCCTGAACGGACTCTAGGCCAGCTTCCTTTCACAAGCCCACTCTGTCTTTCACACCTGCATTCCCAGGTAACCACTCAAAAATCCCAGGTAACCACTCACTCTTTTTCTATAACAAAGATGTTTGCTTACAGCCTTCTCACAACTATTTCTAAGTCTCTTCAGAATTAAAACTTCTGCTAAGGGTCTAGAGTGTCGCTTTGTCTCCAACCCGCAGAAAGGAGCGACACCACAGCGTTCTCCTCAAAGCGGTTTATTCAGGAACCTTACACCATGCTAACAGGAATCTTTCTTTTCTTTTCTTCTCTCTCCCCTCCAGCCCTTGAGCACACTCCCTTATATCCTCCCTCAACTCTGCCTCCTCAGTCCAGACTGCGTAATCTCAGTTCATAGGTCCACATTACATGGCCTGAACTTGCATCATGGTGCGCCTGCGCAGCTCTCACAATGGATGTGGCTAGTTTCAGGTATGTGAGGAAGTCAGGTGCTAGTCATGAGACTTAGCTGCTGTCCTGGGCGCCATCTTGGGACTGCTGCCACACCTGCTCCCCACACTAGAGGACCCACTTTCTTCCAGAAACTCAGAATCCTTCTAAGAAAGACCCTCCTCAACACAGAAACAGCTTTGGCTTCCCTATATCCTCTCAGAATTTGCAATGAATGCTTCCTGCTGAAAGACTACACTATCTAGCTTCCCTTGAAGCAGGACAAGGCAACTCTGGAAGGGAGGAAATATGAGATGGAAGGTAATGTACTCATTTTTCCTGATGCCCACCCCTGTAAAGATTGAAGCCATCTTCTTCCTGAGAGCATTCTCTCAACTGTGAGGTATTGGTTCATCAATCAACCCACATGGATGAAACAATGTCAGTAGTTTTTTCTGTGTGTCCACCAATAAACATGTTCCTGCCCCAGGTCAGAAGCCTCTTTCTTTCTGGCTTCTGTCCTTTCCTTTAGCCACCTGCAAAAATCTAGCATGATTTACTGGCTTGGTGCTCCTTTCTTATAGAACCCAGGACCAAAGGCCAGGGATGGCACTACTCATAATGGATTGCATCTTCCCACATGAACTAATGATAATAATAATAATAATAATAATAATAATAATAATAATAATAATGATAATAATAATAAGGATGATGATGATGATGACGACAACAACAACAACAATAATAATAGTAATAATAGTAAATCCCCGAAATGCTGGAAATTTCTTAGTTGAATTCTCTCAGATGGCTCTAGCTTGTGTCAATGGCTCTAAAACATCTAGTGACCCAATGACAGGTTGATTACATTGGACCACTTCTTCATGGTTTGCCCTTAATTGAGAATTAGATTCGCTAAATATCCTTGGAGTATCTCTAGATGGTTTTCCACCACATGCATTAGTTGTCTAGTAGGCTCACGTAGGCCCTAATCCATGGGTAGTGTTTTTCTTTTTTGGTTGTCCCATAGTATCGGTGTCTACAAAATATTGAATCTACTGTTGTATCTAGTAACTAGGCTGCATTTTCAAAAATAGCCTCTCTTGTGCTCTGTTCATAGTACAAAGCCTCATCTTCTCCATTAATCCCTTCTATCCTGTGGCTTTGACTGCTAGTAAGGCTGGACCTTCTTTAATGCCTTCTTTTGACTTTTAAATGCCAAGTACTAGGGCTCTGCAAGCTCCAGTACTTAGTTGTTCAATAGAAATGGCCGATAACAATTAAAAATGACTCAGCAGACTGTAACTATACGTGTGTGTGTGTGTGTGTGTGTGTGTGCATGTGCACTTGTGTGTGTATGCTTATTTGAGTATGTGCACATGTTACAATAATCTGACAAGAAGAGACTTTCAACTGGAAAATGGGGTGTGAAATGGGAGAAGTTGGAGGGAAGAGATTTTGAGGGGAGAAGCTGAGGGAGAAAAGTGAATGGGGAATTAATGCAGTTATATTTTAATTAAAATGTTCAAAACTAAAAAAATATTTTTACATTTAAAAATTGTGATCTTGGGGAGCTGGGCTTGTAATCCAGTCATAGAAGGAGCATATATAAGGAATTGAGTTTGGTCCAGAACACTGTAAGCACCCACCGACTATAACTTAAAAGGTATTTTTGAGAAAAATCAGTGAGATGATATCTGAGATATATTAGCATATTAGTGTAAAGAAAACTGCTGAAGTAGTATGGAAATGTGGGGATAGATTGTGTGGAGCACTACCAACTTTCCTCTTTGGATAATATAAAATGGAAGACAGAAGTTCACTATTGTTCAAGATTAGACAGTGTATAATCCCTGAAGAGAAGTCCACAGCAGGTTAAAATACTGAGTCCCCAGGTGGCTAAAGATACACAATTGTACAATATATCATTGCAATTGCTTCATTTTTTGTCATTCTCTAGCATCTCTTATCTATGACCGCAAAAACGCTGCATCTTTCTTTCATATATATATATATATATGGCTTTTAAAGCCATGTGAATTTGGGAAGGGGGAGCTCATCCAGTGGCAACTGTGATAATAAGAAGGGTCATTTGTCTTTCCTATTAGACTTCAGAAGATTAAGAATTATGTGTTATGACTAATAGCTCAGAAAGATAGCTAGTTATAGCAGAGATTATTTTATTCTGCATCACTTATAAATACAGGAATTGACAGCTCATAGCCTAAAACAATGACATCTCTCAGAAAAAGGGTAAGTTTTCTATTTATTTTAATTAGTAGTTTACACTAATTGTTGTGCTTTTTTATTTAACCATGTCATTGGTAAACCCCTAAGTTTTAAGTAGTAAATATGACAAGTATAACTTTATGTCTTCACTAAAATATTCACTCTAAAATGACTCAACAATGATGCTAATTCAAATAGGCTTCACTATACATAATATGCTTTTAAGTATTTTATGTGCATACAATCAGTGTGAAGGTAGGTTAAGATATGTCCTGTTAAGAAATTCAACATGTAAGCAAACCATAGTCAACATGTTAAATGTTAGAAGCCAAGTCCTGTTGCATACCTGAAAAAATTTAAACTTTAGTTTGCACAACTGATTTTTCTTACTGACACCAGCAACTAATATGCTACCGTCTGATTAGGTGAACCTAACTACAATTCGGTGTACAGCATTAGGTGTTTCTCCTTCAGTGTCTTGCTTTTTATCTCTCCATAGTAGACCACATGGAAATGTTGTACATTGACTGAAGATACAGATTTTTGTTTCCATTTCTTGCAGCCCTAAAATTAAGTGCCTTTCCCATAAGCATCTTGAAGGTGAGCAGAGAACATTCAGACTCCGAACAGATTATTAGCAAAGGTCTTTTTCAGTAAGTTTCTACTCCATGAGCATTTCTCACACTCTTTTGCATTCTTGGGTTTCTTTGCGTCATAAGCAATACTGTATGTAGCATTTCTTAAGATTTGATTCCATACTTCCAACTCTAGTGATACCAACCTGGGACACCATCATCACCAGGTATCTAATGTTGATAGCTATACTGGGGAGAAAGTGAAGTTTTGAAGACTTGGTAGGTGAGTGCTGTACGAATTTTTCTAAGAGATATGTGAACCAATATCTATGTAGCTATGATAGGTTACCAGACCTGTATCAAAGAATGATTCTATTAAAGTGTAAATTGAAAAAGCAATGAGTTTATTGAACTAACAGCAACATGAATGAGGTATGATGACCCAGCACATCTATATCAGTGAAACGTCTTATACTAGCATGGATGATTACTTCCCCTTATCTGCATAGGTGAGGTTCCCTTTAGTTAACCTTCCATATTCAATATAGATGGTAAGTGAAAACACTATGCTAAATGAGGCAGAATTATGTACATGTGGAATAGAGATAGAATAGCCAGAATCTCATATGATGGTCTATTGAACTATCTTCTCTTGTGAGGTAATATCAAGACATAGAGAAACAGAGGGTCTTGTACAAGTAATCATAGCTCCATTTAACAAGAAGGCAATGACTATTGTTCTTCGGAGCCAACACTCTACAACAAAGAGATAAGGCAACTCTATCCTGCCTATACTACTTCATTCTTCTCCCCTGAATTTTCTAGCAGTTAGATTAGAACATGGCATCATTAGAAAATGGCATCAATTTTGATGGTGAAATTAGTGATAATCTGTTGGTTTTAACTTTTCAGACTCTAATATGGGGTATAAGATATTATATATTAACATGTAGCATGAAAAATTTCCCCTTTGATTCTCTCTCTTCTCTGTCTCTGTCTCTGTCTCTAAATCTGTCTGTCTCTCTGTCTATCTGTCTATTTATATATCTCTTTCTTTGGACACAGTGTCTCTTGTAGTCTACGTTGGATAACTTGAAAAGCCTGAGCTTCCTGGGTTTACCTCTCAAATGCTTAGAATAACAGGTATGCACCACCATACTTGGCAAGTTATTCTTTAAGTTCATGCTGAGCACTTGCAGCCACTGTCAGCATATACCACATAGTTTAGGGAGAAGATATTGCTGTCAAATCTATTCTGTTCTCCAATTTTGCTGTATTTTTCTGTCCACAGATTCTCTTAGAAAGGAATGGTTCTAGCAAATGGTTCTACTGTGACTGAGTTCATTCTTTTGGGATTAACAGACCAGCCTGGGCTCCAAATGCCTCTTTTCTTATTGTTTCTATTAATGTACATGATAACAGTGTTCGGTAATTTGACTTTGATAATTTTAATTGTGTTAAATGCTCACCTACATACTCCTATGTACTTTTTTCTCTGTAATTTATCTTTTGTAGATCTCTGTTATTCTTCTGTCATCACACCAAAAATGCTGATGAATTTTATACTAAAGAAGAATCTTATCTCTTATATGGGATGTATGTCCCAACTCTACTTCTTTTGTTTTTTTATAATTTCTGAATGCTATGTACTGGTGTCAATGGCCTATGATCGCTATGTTGCTATCTGTAATCCACTTTTGTATAACACTATCATGTCCCCAAGGGTGTGTTCTTATCTCATGCTTGCTTCATATTTGATGGGATTTGCTGATGCTATGATCCACACTGGTTGCATGCTCAGACTTACTTTTTGTGATGAAAACATCATTAACCACTATTTCTGTGATGTTCTTCCTTTGCTGCAGCTCTCATGTACCAGTACCTATGTCAATGAGACAGAACTTTACATTGTAGCGGGGAAAGACATCATTCTGCCCAGTGTCATAATCTTTATCTCTTATGGCTTTATCGTCTCCAACATTTTCCAAATAAAATCCACTCTGGGAAGGTCCAAGGCCTTCAGCACCTGCAGTTCCCACATAATTGCTGTCTCTCTGTTCTTTGGATCATGTGGGTTTATGTACCTGAAACCTCCCTCTGCAATATCAATTGATCAAGGAAAAATCTCTTCCATTTTTTATACCATTGTGGTTCCTATGTTGAACCCCTTAATTTACAGCTTGAGAAACAAAGATGTTAAAGTTGCCCTGAGAAAGATCTTGAATATGAGTAAGGTTTTTAAACTATAATTACAAAGTAGACCTTTTCTATGTTTAATACATATTTAGCACACAAATATAAATAAATATTCATATCATGTTGAAAAATATTTTCACCATTGTTGTTCCTTTTAGCCTTTTGCCTCTTTAAAATGGTGAGAAGTGAATATTTTATTTCTTACTCTTACTATAAACATCTTCTAAGAATATATGAATGAATCTGAAATTGACTAAAGCAACAATAGGTTGCCAGTATTTCACTGAATATAGTTTTTATTTTTCACTTGAAACAAACTCCAGAACACCATGTTTTTATCTTTTTTTTTTCACTGGTTGAAGAATAGCAGTGTGTAATTTACACAAACTGTTCCTTCCTCACTGGTAAATATAGCATACTTTGAAACAGTAAATTCTGTGCATTAAATATTCTTCTCAGATGTGTTTTACTTATCATGTGAAGAGAAAAATGTCTGTTAAAATGTGAATCTCTCTCTCTCTCTCTCTCTCTCTCTCTCTCTCTCTCTCTCTCCCTCTTCCTCTCCCTCTCTCTCTCTTCCTGAGGTCAAAAATCAAGAACAAACATCATTCATCAGAATGCTAGCCTTCCACATTATTTAGTATATTTTTAGAGCTTTTTCTGCACTCACAACAAAAGAAAGAATGAAGGGATATTTTTACTTTATTACAAATTTTGTACGTTGAATTTCAACAAAATGACTAATATTTTCACCATATTTTCTGACTGTACTTTGTTTTTTTCTTTTCTGTAAATCTATATAAGAATTATATCACTTTTTCTTGATGCAAGTTGTTGTATTCGAGTTCCTTTTCCTTGAAAAAAAAAAAAACGAATGTAGCAAGGTGTATTTCTGAGATGCATGACTTATGAATTTAGTTCATTAAAGTTTGATTTTGTTTTGGAGAAGACCTTTCAAAAATTTCACCTATCTTTAATCTAAAGGAATCATGGAAGAGAAAAGAGAATTATCACATGCATGTGCCAGAGACAGGTAGCGATCTCTGTAAAGAGAATCACCAATGAAAATTTAAGCAGCACTTTGATTTGATTTTGTGTTACTCTGCAGTTTTATTTTCCATAATTTCCCCCCTCTTTTCATAATACATTGGTAGTACTTGTAATTCACATTGAAAATGAGCTACCAAGGTTTCAATAGTACGGATGCATTGTGAGGAATGAAGAAGAAAGGAGTCAACTTCAGAAAACACAGAAGTAAATATTTCATCCTTTCAAAATAGGAAGAAATATTTTGAAATAAAACAATGGAGAAAATGAAACCTACATTTTCTGTATTGTAGGATACTCAGAAAAATAGTAGGATATTATTCTGGAGATAATAATGGACTATATTACTTAATACTAAAGAATGGCCAATTCTAGAAGGCAGAGTGCTTCATGCAAAATTAAAACACTCCATCACTCCTGTTTCATGCATTCTTCCTACATGAATTTTAAGATAATATTTTGATTCCTTTGGAATGGTAGAAAGATTTTTTAGGAGACATAGTTTATGAATTGAAAATGTAATAACAGTCCTCTTGGAATTACCGTCCTGCTGTAATTTTTCTTAAGAGAAGCCTGCAAAAATTAACAGAATTGAATTTACCAATGTGATAGTATGGCTCAATTTATATAATTATTTTTTTAAAAATATATCTGTAATAACATGCACTTCTCCAGATTTCCTATTTCCATGTTTGGGGATTGAGAAATTATGCATAAGTGGTTTTGAAGTCAGTTGCTTGGTTTGGAGTGTTTGGCATAGATTAATTCCTGCCTTTTGATTTCAAGTGTTTAGTGAAACCCATGAAATGACTTCAATATCAATATACTTTATTTTTCTCAAATTTAATTTATTTAAAAAAGTGGAAATTTGGATTAGTTTCCTTTAATTTTTACTTCATATACAGTATTTTTTTTATGAATTACAGTAGTACAGTAGAATTGTATTGCAAACTGGTTAAATTACAGATTTTTTTTGTAAAATTCCTTTTATATTGATTGCACTTCCCTAATGTTTATGATTCTGACACAGTTGGATTTTTAGCTCCAGTTTGGGACATTTCATTATTATGATCAGGAATATGAAGGGGTTGGGACATAAGATGGGCTCTGAAGTACAAAATATTTACCCTTATATATTGAAGTCCCACCCTGCAAAGATTTACATTCTAGGGCAAGGCCATTGTTTCCCTTAGTGAGGAGTCTGATGTGGTCTTCATTATTTAAAATTTCTCTCAGACAGAATTAAGTTAACCAAAGACCATATCAGTAGTACTTACACCACCTACATATAGCCCCAGGAGGAACAATGCCCTCTGATTCCTTCAGTCTGGTATCTTTCAACCTTCCTGCTAACTAGGAAAATCTCAGAAACCAAAGTATACAAGAGCTTCATCCAGCACTCAGAGGTGTCTCTGACTTGTTCCAAATCACAATCAAAAATGCTATGACTGACCTTGAATTTTGCATTCAAAATCGGTAATCATGAAATAGAATGAGTAAGTGATCAACTCAAAAATCCACATGTCGGGGTTGGGGATTTAGCTCAGTGGTAGAGCGCTTGCCTAGGAAGCGCAAGGCCCTGGGTTCGGGCCCCAGCTCCGAAAAAAAGAAAAAAAAATCCACATGTGGTAAAGGTGTGGAGCATAAGACCATAAAGCCCTCAGTCCTGCTGGGACAACTATATCACACTCCTCCTGTCAAGGTTCAGGAATCACTGCAGAAGCAGCAGAAAGAAAGTGTGATCCAGGTGATAGATGACCAGAAGGAGACAGTGTTTTTTTGGACACAACAGGTAGTTACACTTATTATTTCCAGGAACTTGTGACATCATGCACAGGAACGATGAAAGTTCAAGGTGGACACAATCCTAATCTTGAGAGGGAAAGTGGGTGTCAAGTCCCATTCATGCCCAACCAGCTATTGGAGCCTGAAAGCTGAGGGAGAGTCAGTTTTGTATAAGGGTTGGCTTGAAAGGTTGATGATGTTTCAGTAGAAAGCCACACTCTTAAGAATGTGTGCACAGCACAAATTGGACATGGCGGAATTAAACAAAAAATAAAAAGGAAAGAAATGAACAGTTAAAAGGGGAAGTGGAGCTTGGAAGGCTTGGAGGGAAAGAGTGAACATAATCAAAATATGGCCGGAAAGTTTCAACTAATTTTTTAAAAAGAATACTAAGTAAAAATGATTACAATTTAATGAATAAAAGCACTGAAGTGCACAGTAACAATAAACGAAATAAAAATGTTGTTCAGAAAGTACATTTAATAGTTTAAATTGTATAGCTTTTCCTGTTCAATTTAGTTGTGTGAAATATCCAATATTTACACTGGCAGGCATAGTAAATGGAAACATAAGGTGACAAAGGTCATCATCATTTCTTGGATTCTTACTCCATCCTAGAATCATCAATATATTTGAGTACCATTATCTCACCTAACTTTGTATCATTCTTCTCTCTGCCATGAGATCAGTGCAGTGAGACTGGAATTCTTGCTTCTCTCTTTCCTCTGGTACACATATTTATTCTAAGGGTCTAGCTGTGATGTAGCCTACAGTAGTCTCACACATCATAGATGCCAATCCAAGAACAGTGTCTTTTCTACAAGTTTTTCTTATTTGTATTCTGAAGACAGAAGACAATTAAGATTTGTTTAAGTATACCAAAAAGATAAAACAAAGTACAAAACAAAAACAAAAACAAAGCAAAAGAATAAAAACACTGAGACTTCTTTAAAAAAATGGAATCGATATGGAGAAAAAAATAGAATGGAGGTGATGACACCATTTTATTTATACCATTTTGTTTGTCATATGGTGGTTTAACCATTTTATTTACAGTATCACATGGTTTAAAGTCTTTATCATGTTTTACACAGAACTGTGTTCATATTGTGAATAACTGTATAGATTTACTATTTATTATAATACAATAAAGTTTAAACCTTGTAGGAAATATATGCAATTGAGCAATTTATTAACTCATAGAGAGCAGAAAAGGCACTAATACTTGAACTGTACAGACGTCAATTACAAAATGTCTCACGTTAGAAAAATAACCGAGAAAGCCCACAGAGCAGTCTACTCTGAATAAAGGCATTGGTTCGTCCCTGTGCAGTGTCAGGTATGGAGTTCCCATAGAACACACAGATTCTGTAATAGAAGGAAAGTCAGTATATCCCAGATGTAGATTTGTACCATGCTTGGAGCAATGCTGTAGTCAAGAAGGCATTGTGGCATGTTCTATGATTATATTTTCTCAGTTGTTTAAACATATTTGATATCTAATTATACTCCCCTTCCCCAACTCCTCCCCAGACCCCTCCCCACATCTCCATCTACCCAAACCCACATCCTTTCTTACTTTCCCTCATTAGGAAAAAAAGGAATCTTAGAGAGAAAAACAACAGTAAAGTAAGATAAACAAACAAACCCACATAGGACAAAACAGTTGAAGAGAAAAACAAAGGACCAAAGAATAATTACGAGAGGATTATTCACAGATAGAGATAGTGACGCAGAGGTTGATTTACACAGAAAACCAATTAAAGCACCAGGTGAGAAACCATAGTATATAAGCGAAAGACAAGTGGCAATAAAACAATACCCAAAGCATTATGAGATAGATAGATGATGGATAGATTCATAAATGATAATGAGATTGATGGATAGATACCATTAAGATCATTTTATAATGTCATCTAATCCTGACCATGAAGCCTAACATTAAGATTGGTTTCTATGTCCAGTAAGAATACAATAGAGAAATATATATATATATATATATATATATATATATATATATATATATATATGTATGTATCTAGGTTAGGGATATTGAGCTTGTCCCAGCTCTGTGCATAAAGCAATAGTCTCTTTCAGTTCAAATATACTGTTCCTGCCTTGTCCTGCCTTGTTTAGAATGCATTGTTTCCTTGGTGTCCTACACACACACACACACACACACACACACACACATTCACACACACACACACACACACACACACACAATCACTCCCACTTTTGTTTCTTCAACTCTTTCTGTCTCCTCTTGCCAGGATTCCATGGACAGTAAGGGGTTGGAACTGTTGTTAATATCCCATTGAGGACTGAATATTCCAAGGTTTCTCACTCTCTACATTCCTCAACTGTGGGTCTCTGTATTTAGGAGGAAACTTCTTTGATGATGGCTGAGCAAGACATTTATCTATGACTTTAGCCTAATGTCATTAGGAGTCATTTTGTTGTGGCAGATCTTAGCAGGACAATAACCTTTGGGTTCCCCTAACATTTCTACACTGTCTAGTCTCAAGTTTTTGGCCAAGCAAGCTGTGTTGGGGACCATTTACATCTTATATAATGGACCTTAAATTCAGTCATGTATTAGTTGGATAGTCCCCACAGACTTTGTGTCAGTATAGTATCTAGCATGTAATTCACACTATAAATCCAAGTGTTTATAGCTGAATGAGTATTTATTTTTCCAGTTTGTACTTTGATGGTAAAACGACTACCTTTTAATACCATAAACACTAGTCAAAAGTGGTAAGGGCTCTAGACAGGCACAAGCTAGATTTTGCCATGTGAATGATTTGTGTAGATATTCTTTTTAGCAATAGAGTCCTAGAATCAGGTTCTGGAGATCAAACACAAACTGCAGGAGGTGGGGACATGGAAGTGGGCCATTACCTCTGTACCTGGGTCTTCCCACCATAGATAAATGTCAGGGTCAGCTCTCCCATACTCAGACCCTAGGGGCTGATTTACCCACACCACTGCCACAGGGCCAGTTCCACTGTGGTTCCCCAGTGAGGCACAGGGCTGCTTTCCTGATTGCAACCAGTGGGGAGAGAGAGATCCTTCTCTCCAGAGTACAGCTTCTAGTGAGGTGTGAGGCCAGTTCTGCCCAGCAGATGGATATCCAGATGATCACTTGTAACTGCGCTGACCACCTGACATCTCAATCTTCTCTAGAGGTACTATGAGCCATGGACATCAACACTGAGCCTGGCTACTGTCTAGTCATAGACTCAGACATTGCCCTCAGTGGCAGCTCATCTGGAACCTCACCATGGCCCCAGGTGGCAATGCTGACCACTTATAACAGGCTAGTACTCCCTAACTTCCAGTCTCTAGTTCTGCCTTTCTCTTTCATTTTGATCTGATGCAACACACATACATATTATGGTAGCTACAATGGAGACTGGTCACATGACTGGCAGGCCCCTGGGTGACATCCTCTATACATACTGCATGACATGTGGGCAAGCAGCTATCTATGGCCCATTTGTGATGTACATTGGAGGACCAGTCTGTGGGTTGTATGGCAGTCTGTAGGTTTCTCTCTATATTCCTCCTTTTATGCTGAACTGCCTCGATTTGAGTTTTGTGAGCCCAAAGCACAAAACAGCTTGGACCACCAAGCTAGAATGAACAAAGGATTGTCGTCTTCTCAGCTCCTAAGTGACTCAAGAACACCACCTACAACAAGGAGTCTCTTTGCCCATTGCCTTGGGGTATATTGTGTTCTTTCTAAGGAACCACTGTAACGATTGCCTACTGGCTATACATCTTTTTACTCCCACCAGTAATGTGTCCTTTTTAATCATATTCTCACCATCATTAGTTGTCTGTTCTTCTTCATTCTGACAGGTATAAGATAAAATTTCAAACTCATTTTTATTTTCATTTCCCTGATGGCATAAGATACTGGACATTTCTTTAAGTATTTCTTGATCATATGAGTTTTCTCTAATTATATTTGTACCACATTTTAAATTGGATTATTTACTTTCTTGATATAGAGTCTTTTTTTTCTATATATGTTTTAGAAATGAGCCCTGTCAAAGGACACTGTCCTTAAGACAAAATGGCAACCAACAGATTGGGAAAAGATCTTTACCAATCCTACATCGTATAGTGGGCTAATATCCAATATATACAAAGAACTCAAGAAGCTAGACTCCAGAGAAGCAAATAACCCTATTAAACAATGAGGCACAGAACTAAACAAAGAATTCTCAGCTGAGGAATAGCAAATCGTTGAGAAGTATCTAAAGACATGTTCAACATCTTTTTTTTTTTTTTTTTCCGGAGCTGGGGACCGAACCCAGGGCCTTGCGCTTCCTAGGTAAGCGCTCTACCAGTGAGCTAAATCCCCAGCCCCCATGTTCAACATCCTTAATCAGCAGGGAAATGCAGATCAAAACAACCCTGAGATTCCACCTCACACCAGGCAGAATGGCTAAGATCAAAAACTCCGGTGACAGCAGATGCTGGTGAGGATGTGGAGAAAGAGGAACATTCCTCCATTTTTGGTGGTATTGCAAGCTGGTATAAGCACTCTGAGAATCAGTCTTGAGATTCCTCAGAAAAATTGGACGTTACACTACCTGAAGACCCAGCTACACCACTCCTGGGCATGTACCCAAATGATGTTCCAACACATAACAAGGACACATGCTCCACAATGTTTACAGCAGACTTATTTATGATAGCCTGAAGCTGGAAAGAACCAAATGCCCTTCAACAGAGAAATGGATAAAGGAAATGTGGTTCATCTACACAATGAAGTACTATTCAGCTATCAAAACCAATGACTTGATGAATTCATGGGCAAATGGATGGAACTAGAAAATATCACCCTGAGAATAAAAGGACACTTGGTATGCACTCGCTGATAAGTGGATATTAGCCCAAAAGCTCGAATTATCCAAGATACAATCCACAGACCCAGACCACCTGAAGCTCAAGAAGAAGAACGACCAAAGTGTGGACGCTTCAGTCCTTCTTAAAAGGGGGTAACAAAAATATGAGGAAATATGGAGACAAACTTTGGAGCAGAGATGGAAAAAATGGCCATTCAGTGTCTACACTACCTGAGGATTCAGCCCTTATACATACAGTCACCAAACCCAGACAATATTAAACCAAGAAGTACATGCTGGCAGGAGCCTGTTTCCTGAGAGGCTCAGGCAGAGCATGACAAATTCAGAGGCAAATACTAGCAGCAAACCATTGAACTGAGAATGCAGTACTTGTTGGAGGAATTGGAGGAAGAATTTAAGGAGCTAAAGGGGCTTGCAACTCCATAAGAGCAACAATACTAACCTACCAGAGCTCCCAGAGACTAAATCACCATCCAAAGAGTACACATGGAGAGACTCTTGGCTCCAGTTACATATGTAGCAGAGGATGGCCTTGTTGGACAGCAATAGGAGGAGAAACCGATGGTCCTGCCAAGGCTGGACCCCCCCCCAGTGTAGGGGAATGTCAGGATGAGGAGGCAGGAAGGGGGTGGTTGCGGAGGCGGAACTCCCTTATAGAAGAAGGATAAGAGGGATGGGATAGGGTGCTTATGGATGCAAATGTTGGAAAAGGAATGACACTTGAAATGTAAATAAAAAAAAATCCAATTTTTTTTTAAAAAAAGCTCAGTAAAAAACAAAACAAAGCAAAGCAAAAACAAAAACAAAAACTCCAAGCTGTTCTCATTTGAAGCTCACTGCCTAACATAGGAAAAAATTGTTTTGTTTTGTTTTCTAAGTTTATTCAGTTTCCAGACAGAATATCAGAATATTGACATTCTTCAAAGCAAATTTCCAATTAGTACTTAACACTTCTTTTTGCACAAAATCATGAATTAAATCACTAAAAATTGTCTTGTCTAAGCACCTGTTTCAAACTTACTCATCTATACTTAAAAGAAGAAATTACTGGCTTTCTTAAAGCTCTGACTAAGTATCAGAGGCTTTTATTCTAAAAGTTATGAAAAGTCAATTCCAAAATGCACAGTCTTTCTAGTCTGTGAAAGCAATGTGAGCAATGAATTTTTAAGGACATATATGTTGAAAGTGGCCAACATCTCTCTGTAGCAGCTAGCAGAAAGGCTGGTTGATATGGTTGGTTTCTCCTCTGTTCCTTACCACCAGCCCTGTTTATCTGAACTCTGAAGTAAAAGGAAGTGTTATGTTTATGAATGTTTTAGAGAAAGAAATCAACTGTTTAGTTTATAAGCTATTAAAATAATAAAACCGGGGCTTTTGAAATGGTTCGGTGGTTAAGAACATGCATGGCTCTTCAGAATTTGGTTCTTAGCATCCAGGTCCTACAGCTTAAAGCTCGTATTTTTAATTTATTTATGTGTAGGAGTGTGTCTGCTTGTGGGTGTGTGTGCACAAGAGTGCAGGTGTGCATGGAACCCAGATATTGGATCTTGTGAAGCTGGAGGTATAAAAGTTATATGCCACAGACATTGATATTAAGAACTGAACTTGGGTACTCTGGAAGAAGAGCAAATTCTCTTAATTTCTGAGCCATTTCTCTAACTCCAGGAAAGAGATTTAAATAGGTGAAGAACACAAAACAGCCATAAATGGGAAAGCCAGACAAAGATCTCCATGAAGCACACCAGCTTCTCACAACTATTTCCTGTCATAATTCCTCCTCCATAAATTTACTTCTAAGCAAAGTGAGGATAAAAAAAGTGAGGATAAAAGGCCAGAAATTTGAACTTCTGTAGAAGCAGATTGATGCTGCTCAAAGACATGGAAAAGGCCATTTTTTTCTACCATGAAAGACTCAAAGAAAATAAAGGCATGCTTTTTCTGCCTCTATATCTGCAGTCAAAAGGCAGACCGAATCAATCATCCAATTAACAAATTTCTCTCTTCCACAATTTCTCTCCATACCAAAATTCAGTTGGCCACATGGGCAGTGGTCTAGCTTCTGCCAGCCTAACATGACCAACTGCTTTGTAGCAGAATTGTATAAGATTCAATAGGTTTCGGGCAGGTCAGATAATGCAGTCCATAGTTTGCACACCTCTTGAGAACACTGAAGCAACTACTCTGTCTGCTACCAATCATGTGACAGCAAACAATCACATGGTACAGAAAGTACAACTGGTGTTCGAGCTAAAGAATTCAGTATGCATACAAATTTATTTGAAACAAATAAAGTGACTTGAGCTTCGTTTAAAAAATAAAGTGAAATCACTCAGAAAAAAGAAAGAAATGAACCCTGTAACAAATTTATATTTGGTAAAAATGTTCATCCATTGTATAGTCTGCCTTTTTGTCCAAATGATTGTGTCCTGCACTGTGTAGAAGTTTCTCATGTTGATACAATCCTGTTTGTTAATGTTTATTATTGTCAGATATTACAGTAGTTACATCATCTTGGTTTTCAGGTCCGTTTGCTTGACATATGTTTTCAAACAATCTATGCTGAGATAATATTGAGTATCAGTGTTGAGGTCTGTCTTGGATGTTGCAGAAAGAAAAATCCTGCTTGCATATTTAATGTGTTAGTCTGTGTCTTTTTATTGTGGAATTGAGGCCATTGATGTTGAGAGCTATTAAAGAGCATTGATATTGACTACTGTTATTTTGTTGGCATGTGGATTCCTCTAAGTTTCGAACTGTTCTTCTGGGATTACTTATTTCATGGTGTGTGTGTGTGTGTGTGTGTGTGTGTGTGTGTGTGTGTGTGTACTTAATCTCTTCACATTATAAGTTTTACTTCTAGGGGCTGGAGAGATGGCTCAGAGGTTAAGAGCACTGCCTGCTCTTTCAGAGGTCATGAGTTCAATTCCCAGCAACCACATGGTGGCTCACAATCATCTGTAATGAGATCTGATGCCCTCTTCTGGCCTGCACGTGTACAAGCATGTGGAATGCTGTATACATAATAAATAAATCTTTTTTAAAAAAAGTTTTTCTTCTAGTGTTTCCAGTAGAAATGGATTTATAGAAGTATGGTGCTTAAATTTGGTTTTATTGTTAAGTGTTTTTGTTTCTCCGTATATTGGGATTGGAAACTTTGTGGAGAATAGTAGTCTGGGCTGGCATCTATGCTCTCTCAGAATCTTTAGGACACCCATCCAGGTTCTCCTGGCATTTAGAGTCTTCGTGAAAAGTTAGGTGTTGTTCTAATAGATCTGTCTTTACATATTTCATGAACTTTTTCCCTATACTTTTAATATTATTTATTTCATTCTGCATTTTCAAGGTTTTAGTTACTATATGCTATGGGAATTCTTTTTGCTTCATCATATTTGATGTTCTTATATGCTTCTTATACGTCCATAGGCAACTCTTTAGGCTAGGAAAAATTTCTTGTATGCTTTTGGTTAAAATATATTCTGTCTCTGTCTGTGACAGCCATGAGTCTGTCTATGTGTAGACATTGGGTAGTGATTTAGGTCCTGGGAGCTCTGATTGGTTGGTATTGTTGTTCTTATGGGGTTGCAAGGCTGTTCAGCTCCTTCAGACCTTTCTCTGACTCCTCCAATAGAGACCCCATTCTCAGTACTGTGGTTGACTGCTAGCATTCACCTCTGTATGTCATGCTGTGCCTGAACTTCTCAGGAGAAAACCATATCAGGCTCAAGTCACCACGCACTTCTTGTCTCGGTTTGGTGGATATATATATATATATATATATATATATATATATATATATATATATATATATATACAGTATATGGGCTGTATGCCCAGGTAGGACAGACTGAATGGCCATTCCTTCAATCTCTGTTCCAAACTATATCTCCATATCTCCTACTATGAATATTTTTGTTCCCTCTTTTAAGAAGGACTGAAGCATCCATATTTTGGTAGTCCTTCTTCTTGAGCTTCATGTGGTCTGTGTATTGTATCTTGGGTAATTTGAGCTTTTGGGCTAATATCCACTTATCAGTGAGTGCATTCGTAGTGTCCTTATACTGTGATTGGGTTACAGCCTCAGGGTGATATTTTCTATTTCCATCCATTTGCCTATGAATTTAATGTAGTCATTTTTTTGATAGCTGAATAGTACTCCATTGTGTAGGTGAACCACATTTTCTTTATCCATTTCTCTGTTGAAGAGTATCTGGGTTCTTTCCAGCTTCGGGCTATTATAAATAAGATTGCTACCAACATGGTGGAGCATGTGTCTTTGTCATATGTTGGAGAATTATTTGAGTACATACCCAGGATTGATATACCTGGATCCTCACATGTCCATTTTCTGAGTAAACTCCAGATTGATTTCCAGAGGGGTTGTATGAGCTTGCAATACCACCAACAATGGAGGGATGTTCATCTTTCTCCACATCCTTGTCAGGGTCTGTTGTCACCTGAGTTTTTGATCTTAGCAATTCTGACAGGTATGAGGTGGCATCTCAGGGTTGTTTTGATTGCCCTGGTGAATAAGAATATTGAACATTTCCTTAGGTACTTCTCAGCCATTTGATATTCCTCAGCTGAAAATTCTTTCTGTACCTCTGTACCCCATTTTAATAGGGTTATTTGGTACTTTGGAGTCTAAATCCTTGAGTTTTTGTATATTTTGGATATTAACCCTTGATCAGATATATGATTGGTAAATATCTTTTCCCAATCTGTTGGTTGCCATTTTGTCCTGATGACAATATCCTTTACCTTACAGAAGCTTTGCAGTTTTGTATGATCCTATTTGTCAATCTTGATCTTAGAGCATAAGCCATTGTTGTTCTGTTCAGGACAATTTCCCTGGTGCCCATGTGTAAAGTCTCTTCCCTACTTTTTCTTCTATTAGTTTTGAGTGTATCTGGTTTTATGTGGAGGTCCTTGATTCACTTGAATTTAAGGTTTGTACAGGGTGATAAGAATGAGAATGGGACCCCCGTAGCAGGAATCAGAGAAAGGACTGAAAGAGCTTGAAGGGGCTTGAGACCCCATGTCAACAACAATGCCAACCAACCACAGCTTCCAGGGACTAAGCCACTACCCAAAGACTATACATGGGCTGACCCTGGGCTCCAACCTCATAGGTAGCAATGAATAGCCTAGTAAGGGCACCAGTGGAAGGGAAAGCCCTTGGTCCTGCCAAGACTGAACCCCCAGGGAACATGATTGTTGGGGGGGAGGGCAGTAATGGGGGGAGTATGGGGAGGGGAACACCCATATAGAAGGGGACGTGGAGGGGTTAGTGGGATGTTGGCCAGGAAACCGAGAAAGGGAATAACAATTGAAATGTAAATAAGAAATACTCAAGTTAATAAAGATGGAAAAAATGGTCAATTTGTATATTTCTACATTCGAACCTTCAGCGGAACCAGCAACATTTGTTGAAAATGGTCTCTTTTTTCCCCACTGGATGGTTTTAGCTCTTTTGTAAAAAAAGATCAAGTAACCATAGGTGTGTTGTTTCATTTCTGGGTCTTCAATTCTATTCAACTGATTCATTTTCCTGTCCCGTATTGTATGGTAATACAGTTTTTATCACTATTGCTTTAAGTCAGGGATGGTGATTTCCCAAGAAGTTCTTTTATTTTTGAGGATTGTCTTTACTATCCTGGGTTTTTTTTTTTATTCCAAATGAATTTACAAATTGCTCTCTCTAAGTCCCACTAACTCTTAAAGAAATAGAAGCAGTTATTAAAAGGCCCCCAATCAAAAAAAGCCCAGGAACAAATGGACTTTCTGAAGAATTCTATTAGACCTTCACAGAAGATGTAATACCAATACTATCCAAACTATTCCACAAAATAGAAACAGATGGAGCACTACCCAATTCCTTCTATGAAGCCAAAATTTGACTTATACCTAAAGCACACAAAGACCCAACAAAGAAAGAGAAATTCAGACCAATTTCCCTTATGAATATCAATGCAAAAATACTCAATAAAATTCTCACAACCTAAATCCAACACCATATCAAAACGATCATCTGTCATGATCAAGTAGGCTTCATCCCAGGGATGCAGAGATAGTTCAATATAAGGAAATCCATCAACATCCACTTTGTAAATAAACTCAAAGAAGCAATGCACATGATCTTCTCATTAGATGCTGAGGAATCATTTGTCAATATTCCACCCCCCTTCATGTTAAAAGTCTTGGAAAGATCAGGAATTCAAGGTCCAAACCTAAACATATTTAATGCAATATACAGCAAACCAGTAGACAACATAAAACTAAATGGAGAGAAACTTGAAGCAGTCCCACTAAAATCAGGGACTAGACAAGCCTGCCTACTCTCTTCCTACTTATTTAAGATAGTACTGGAAGTTCCATCCAGTGCAATCAAACAGCAAAATGAGGTCAAAGGGATACAAACTGGAAAGGAAGGAGCCAAAATATCAATATTTGCAGAGGATATGATAGTAAAGTGACCCCAAAAGCTCCACCAGAGAAATACTAAACCTGATAAACAACTTCAGCAAAGGGGTTTGGTATAAAGTTAACACAAACAAATCAGCAGACTTCCTCTACTCAAAACATAAACAGGCAGGAAAGAAATTAGGGAAATGACACTCTTCACAATAGTCACAAAAAACATAAAATACCTCGGTGTGACTGCTACCAAGCAAGTGAAAGTTCTGTATGACAAGAACTTCAAGTACCTGAAGAAAAAAAGTTGAAGATCTCAGAAGATGGAAAGACCTCTCTTGCTCATGGATTGGCAGGATTAATATAGTAAAAATGGCCATTTTTCCAAAAGCAATCTACAGATTCAGTGCAATCACCATCAAAATTCAAACTCAATTCCTATTATTTTTTTGTTTTGACTTTTATAATTTTTTGGATTTCCTGGCTGTTTTGTGCCCTTTTTTTTAGATTTAACATTTTTGTTGATTAAGTTGTCCATTTTTTCTATCATGTTTCAAGTCCTGTAATTCTCTTTCCTCTCTTTTTTTTCTGCTGGTGAAGGTTGCCTCTGAGGCTCCTGATCAAGGCCTTATAATTTTTATTTCCTCTTTTCCCTCAATTTGTTTTGTTTGTTTGTTTGTGTTTGTTTTTGTTGTTTTATTCTGTTTTGACTTTCATATCCTGAAATTATTATTATTATTTCATTCCACTATTTATATTTCCACAGACTTCATTAATATATTCATTAACATCATTTTTGGCTTTCTTTGAATATAATCATAATATTTTAAAGTCTTCTGCTTGTTCCTCAGATATGCTGCGTTTCTCAGGGACTACTATATTATGATTAATGGACTCTGGTGGAGACATATTATCCTGGCTGTTGCTGATTGTATTTGTTACTGGTGTCTAGTCATCCGGGTTTGGGATGATTGTAACTCTAGGTGTTCATGTATGATGATAGCTTTGTTGGTTTGATTTTCTGACCCTCAAATTCTGAGTAGTGCTAAGAAGATCCATAGGAAGGAGGGAAACTGTCTCTGTCATAAGGGTCTGCAAAGTACACAGTGAATTGAGTAAGAGGGGAAGACATGCCCCTGTAAGTTGTATGCTACAGGACTGGCAATGAGATTTGAGATTTAGAAATGGAAGGGGCAAAGGGACATAAAATTTGCATACCGGTTTTTCTGACCATTTTAGTCAGTGAACCTCCAGGGAGAAAGCTTTTCTTGAGTATTTTTGAGAGAACGATGGGGATGGCGTTAGAAAATTTTCAATTATTTCCAATAAACATTTTAGTCTTAGTGAATATATTGTAATAGTGTATAACTATCATTATTTACTGAAGAACTTTTACTTTTGGGCATTCTATCAATTTTTATCCTCCCAGTTTATTCATCTATTTTTCTGATACTAATATCTATTGAAAGCACCTCATATAAATTATATTGATAACATTTTTCTTATTTGGACTATAACATTATCAATATGTTTTCACACTTTATTCATGTTGTATAATAATTATATGTTTTTCTATTTAAGTGTTGAAAATACATTACAACTTATTTATCTATTAACTTGAGTAAAGACAATTTGATAGCTTCCACATTTTTTATCGTACAAATTTGGTATTTGGAATACGTACTAATGTGTCTTGGAATCTCTAAATCCTTTAAATGTATTCTCAGATGCAGATCTGCTGAATTTTATACATACAAGTGTTTTATTTCCCTCCCAGGAATTGTTGTACCTTATTGCATAGATATATAGTATTTTATATTCCTTCCAAAGGGTTACAAGTATTTGAATTTCTAAATATCTCTATGTAAATTTTATTTTCAACATTTATTTTAATTTAGTTATTTTTATGTAACTATTGCTAGTGCTGGGGTTTTGAAGTGGATTCTCAATTATAGTTTAGATTCATCTTTCCCTGATAGTGATATTGGTTATCCTTTATGAAAACTTTGAAAATATATATATTCCTTGAAGAAATGTCTGCTGAAATATTTTCTTAACATTTAATTTGGATTATTTGTTTTCATTCTGAATTTGTTTTGTTTTGTTTATTTCCTTGTTTCTCATATATCTCAAGATTCAATACTAATTAATCACATTCATTTAATACCATTATATGAGTTATGATTTCATTCCATTTAATTTTTTTAAATACATTTTAAGGAACTAGACAGAGAGCTCAGCAGGTAAGTATACTTATAAAGACATTATGAGGACTGAAGTTTAGATTCCAGAATCTGCATAGGAATCTAAGCATTGTGAAAAGCCTATTGCTCCAGCTCCATTGGGATGTGATGTTTTCTCTTGGCTGTCACATACATATAGTCACAGAGAGTATTGATCACATTTACCATTATGTAGTTTTCCTCTCTGTCTTAATTTCACAGGTTCTGACTTGTTCCTTGTGTCAATTGAAGCAATCACAACTTTTGATCCCTTTTGATTTTTGCTTCAGGAAGGTCCCTTGATCTTTAGTTGTTCAACTAAATTTTATTTTCAATCTAGCACACACAGCATTAGGTATCTCAGATCATCATGCATGGCTCAAACCCTCATCTGAGACACTTCTATTTGTGTTAGTAATAACACAGACACCCACAACTGGGCAAGATGTAAAGAATAAGGAACTGTAGACTACTCAGCTGAAATGGCATATAGAGAAGTCACCTCCTATCGTAAGATGCAGAGATGATTTCAGGAGGGTGAGCAGAATTAGTGTAGGAACCAGAGCTCGTGGGTGAATAATAAACAAGTAAGTAGGCAAGTAAATAAATGAATAAATAAACTTTAATACAGTAGGGCAGTTATACCTCTGTAAGCATAAAACCTATGCTAGCATAGGCCAGACCAAACCCAGCATGAGGAGCAGGCCACACAATTTCTCCTTAGCCAAGAAGTGACTAGTACTTGTGACCTCATATTAAAAGAAAGCCAATTTCATTAGTACACTGATAAATTAACCACACTGCACTGGAAAGTCCCATATCCTAGACCATACGAATAGCACAAACTGGTTTTGAGGAGTTTTCCTGTATGGAACAACTTTTTCCTATCTTTCACTTTCAGTCTTTTTGTTTTTAAAATGAAATGAGTTTATAATCAATACAATATATGTGAATCATTTAAAAATAAGTTCAATGAATATAAGTCATTTTGAGGAGTCAGAGCTTCTCATTTGTTTATTGATGATAAAAACCCAGCAGGACCATTTTTTGATTATCTTTTGTATCTTTTTGATATATTTTGTTTCCTTCTTCCAATTTTATTTATTTATTTATTTATTTATTTATTTATTTATTTATTTATTTATTCATGGTTTCCTATTAGTACGGTTTAAATATTTCAGTTTGCTATTAGTAATAGTTAATTACTATTTTTATTCATGATTAACATGAAGATTAATGGAAATATGTTAAGAGTGGAGGAGAGAATGAAGGGAAAACCACACAGAGACTGCCCCTCCTGGAATTCCATTGTATATACAGGCAAATAAACCAAGTCACTCTTGCTGATGCCAAGGACTGCTTGCAGACAGGGGCCTGATATGGATGTCTCCTGAGAAGTTCTGTCACAAAATGACCAATTCAGATGCAGCCCACCACTGGACTGAGCACAGGAACCCCAATAGAGGAGTTAGGAGAAGGACTGAAGGAGATGAAGGGATTTGCAACCCCAGGGGAAGAACAAAAGTATCAACCAACTAGAACCCCCAGAGCTCCCTGGGCTAAACCACCAACCAAAGAATGCACTTGGAGGAACCCATGGCACTCTGCTTATGTAGCAAAGAGTAGCCTTATTTGGCATCAGTGTGAGGAGAGACCTTGTTTGTGTGAAGGCTTGATGCTCCTGCATAGGGGAATGATAGGGTGGTAGGATAGGAGTGGGTGGGGGAGCACCCTCATGAAGGCAGGGGAAGCAGGATGAAATAGGGGCTTTTCAGAGGGGAACAAGGAAAGGAGATAACATTTAAGATTTAAATAACCAATATAAAAGGAAAATGATAATATGTTATAAAATTCGAAATGAATATATGAATATGATATAAGCTCACTCAGTAGAATATCATAAAACTCTATAAAAATTCATTTTTCTGTTGTGCTAAAGATGAATCCCAGGGTCTCCAGTGTCCTAAATAAGACTTACTGCACTGAATTATATTCTTTTTTCTTACAAATAAATTTTGATTGAATTTGCAAACACTCATTAACTTAATAAGTAACTCTAAGACAGAGTCTGTTGAAAAAACTAGATATATTGCCTTATGTGTAAGTTTGTGCATGTTCAATGAATAGTGCACACATGGCCTCAGTGCCTTCACCATTAAGTTCCCTCCTCATGAAAGGTTCTACGTACTCTGATTTTGAGTGTTCTAGCACAGAAGGCTACATCTTAAACATCCTCAGGCTCTGGTCCTTTTCTCAATTCTACCATAATACTGTATGGAATTTTAGCATGTGGATATTAAGTTTCTTTCTGCATCTGGGAAAGAATGAAGGAATAAAGAAATGATGAAAAAGGGGAGGTTTGATTCTGTACAAGCCCAGACTGCCCTCTTCACCTTTTTCCTAGTCATGTCAGAATTTACAGCATGGACCTTAGTTCTGCAGAATGCTGATGTTTTTAGGATTATAATACAGTGAAGATTATGCCTCTCAGTATTAGGGTAACATGTGAAGTATGTTCTGTAATTCAAGATATTAATTTTCAGAAATACCTAAGCATAGACCTCCATGCTGTGAAGACAGTTATTCACAGAAGATCTGCTTTGTTATCTAATGTCATGTTTATTTTTTATTTTTTAATTAGATATATTTCTTTATTTACATTTCAAATTATTCCTTTTCCCGGTTTCGGGTTTCTTTTTTTTTTTTTTTTTTGGTTCTTTTTTTTCTGGAGCTGGGGACCGAACCCAGGGCCTTGCGCTTCCTAGGCAAGCGCTCTACCGCTGAGCTAAATCCCCAACCCCGGTTTCCGGTTTCTTAAAGAATACCTTTGCATAATGACTATTTGATAACATACTTCAATCTGAGAGAGTTACCCGGTGACCCTGGCCTCCAAGTTCCCTGTGTTTCCTCTTGATATATGTGCTAACTATTCTTGGAATTCTGAGTTGGAACCTGCTAACTTTGTTTAATTGCCACCTTCACGCTGGCATGAATTTTTTCCTCTGTAATGTATTCTTTGTAGAGTTCTAATTCATTGTTCTTGTGTAATGATACACAAAATGCTGACTCACTTTGTACCAAGGAAGGGCTTTATTCCTCACAATGGATGTAATACACAGCTCTCCTTCATTTGCAATTTCATCAACAGTGCTAGGTTCTGATGACATTGACCCAGGATCACTCTGTGGATATCTTCAATTCACACCTGAAGAACATCACCATGTCCCTAAGGTATTCTCTTTCTTATATGTGTTTCATATTTGATGATGTTTTCTTGTTCCCTAATTCACACTGGATCCATGCTGAGACTGACCTACTTTGAGAGAAACACAATCAACCACTAGTTTATGTGTTTGCTATAACTCTAATGCTTCAGCACCTGTGGCAATGAGATAGAGGTGTTCATTGTACTGGGAAAAGACATCACCATACCAACTACTATTATCTTCATTTCTTTTTAGATTAATTGTGTTAGCATCCTTCAAAGAAAGAGTACTGAGGAATGCTGGAAAGCATTTCACAACTTTACTTCTCAATGATCCTTCTCTGTTCTTTTGCTCAGGGACATTTATGGATTGAAAACCTCCTCAGATGAATCTATATATCAGGAGAATAATCACTTCTTTTCCACTGTTGTGGCTTCCACTTTGAACCCTTTAATTACAGCTATAAAATCAAAGGTGTGGGGTTGGGGATTTAGCTCAGTGGTAGGGCCCTAGCTGGGTTCGGTCCCCAGCTCCGAAAAAAAGAAAAGAAAAGAAAAGAAAAAAACAAAGGTGTGAAGAAAAAGTGGGGAAGCATCTTGAACACATGGGCACTGTAAAAAATTTCCTAAACAAAACACCAATGTCTTATGCTCTAAGATGAAGAATAGACAAATGGGATCTCATAAAACTACAAGGCATCTGTAAGGCAAAAGGCACTGCTGTTAGGACAAAACAGCAACCAACAGATTTGGAAAAGAACTTTACCAATCCTAAAACTGATAGAGGGCTTATATCCAAAATATACAAAGAACTCACAAAGTTAGATTGCAGGGAGACAAATAACCCTATTAAAAAAGTGGTTCAGAACTAAACAAAGAATTCACAGCTGAGGAGTGTCGAATGGCTGAGAAGCACCTAAAGAAATATTCAACATCTTTAGTCATAAGAGAAATGCAAATCAAAACAACCCTGGGATTCCACCTCACAGAAGTCAGAATGGCTAAGATCAAAAACTCCAGCAACAGCAGATGCTGGCGAGGATGGGGATAAAGAGGAAAACTCCTCCATTGTTGGTGGGATTGCAGACTGGTACAACCATTCTGGAAATCAGTCTGGAGGTTCCTCAGAAAATTGGATATTGCACTACCTGAGGACCCAGCTATACCTCTCTTGGACATATAACCAAAAGATCCTCCTACATATAACAAAGACACATGCTCCACTATGTTCATAGCAGCCTTATTTATAATATCCAGAATGGATACAGAAAATGTGGTCTATGTACATAGTGGAATACTGCTTAGCTATCAAAAACAATGACTTTATGAAATTCATAGGCAAATGGATGGAACTGGAAAATATCATTCTGAGTGAGCTAACCCAATCACAGAAAAACACACATGGTATGCACTCATTGATAAGTGGATATTAGCCCAAATGTTCGAATTACCCTAGATGCACAGAACACTTTAAACTAATGAAGGATGACCAAAATGCGAACGCTTCACTCCTTCTTTAAAAAGGGAACAAAAATACCCTTGGGAGGTAGGGGATAGGGAGGCAAAGTTTAGAACAGATGCTGAAGGAACACCCATTCAGAGCCTGCCCCACATGTGGCCCATATATGTACAGCCACCAAACTAGATAAGATGAATGAAGCAAAGAAGTGCAGGCTGACAGGAACCAGATGCAGATCTCTCCTGAGAGACACAGCCAGAATACAGCAAATACAGAGGCGAATGCCAGCAGCAAACCACTGAACTGAGAACGGGACCCCCGTTGAAGGAATCAGAGAAAGGACTGGAAGAGCTTGAAGGAACTTGAGACCCCATATGAACAACAATGCCAACCAACCAGAGCTTCCAGGGACTAAGCCACTACCCAAAGAATATACATGGACTGACCCCGGGCTCCAACTGCATATGTAGCAATAAATAGCCTAGTAATGGCATCAGGAGAAGGGGAAGCCCTTGGTCCTACCAAGGCTGGACACCCAGTGAACAGGATTCTTGTGATGAGGGCAGTAATGGGGGGGAGGATGGGAAGGTGAGCACCCATATAGAATGGGAGGGGTAGGGGTTAGGGGGATTTTGGCATGGAAACCAGGAAAGGGAATAACATTCGAAATGTAAATAAGAAATGTCCAATTTAATAATGATGGAAAAATTAAAAAAAAAGAAACAAAGTTGTTTAAGGTGGCCTCAGAAAAAGCCTTAAGCAGAAAATGATTTGAATAAAAATTAATTTTTTCTGTGCCTGGATGTATAGCACAAAGAGAGTTTTTATTTTAAAATAAAAATAATGGCAGTTTATTTATACTTCTCTATCATAGGGTAGAAATTTTTAAAATATCTACATTTAGCTATTTGAATCATTTTTCATTATTTAATTATAGATTTTGATCAACATGAGCATAATTTTTCTTTTTATCATTTTTGCATTCTAAGAATAATGTGTATTGGACCAATTTGAATATGGACATCAGCAAATGTTTATTTGCACATAAAGTTCACTCATCAGGAAAAAAATTTATGTCTACTACTGCAAAACTAGTCAAAAACTGAGGTTGAAAGAAAGTAGAGTTAAGAGATGAACCTATAACTACAAGTTTCCTAAATAAATATAGTTTTTGATTTCTGAACATTTTTATAAACTTTATTATTATAAATCCTGAAAATGAATAAAAGCATCAAATAACAAACTTATTTAGACCGGAAGTTTATATATCACTGCAACTATACAGTTAGAATAAAAATCAGGAACAGAAGCTGTATATTTTTTATATACCTAAACATCATCCAAAATTAAAAATCCAAAGCAGAGTTAGAAATAAAAGACAATTAGTTTTATACTCTTTCATAACTCATGTCCATTGCATACAATCAGTCCTTCCTTTAATATCTACTCTTTCTGGTTTCTTATTCAACATGCTTTAAGAGTAGGAGTTCTGTTCACATGTGTACATGTATCATTGATTATATTCCACATGAGAAGGAAAACACAGGTTATGTTCTTTCCGAGGTTTTATGACCAATATGCATTTCAAATTGTCCATCCAGTTTTTCTTCAAATTTTGTGATTACATCTTTCTTTAGAATAGTATATTTTCCCTCTCTCTCTCTCTCTCTCTCTCTCTCTCTCTCTCTCTCTCTCTCTCTCTCTCTCTCTCTCTCTGTGTGTGTGTGTGTGTGTGTGCGCGCGTGTGTGTGTGTGTATCTGTCTGTCTTTCTCTCTCTGTGTATGTGCAAAACGTCAATTTTTCAATATCCTTTCATCTGTTTAAGGACAATTAGGTTGATTTGTTATAATGAAAAATGCATCAATAAATATGGGAATACAAGTATCTTTTGGTAGGGTGTAGAGATTTCTCAGTATATACCTAGAAGTGAACAAGAAGTGAACATGATTTTTATACCCACATTGAACGTATCTTTCACACACTCATTAAATAAGCTTATTATTATTATTATTATTATTATTATTATTATTATTGTAATAATGGAGACTTTTGAAAACATATATAATTGGTGAAAATGCAGCTCAGGGAAAAATCAAAGTAGAAGGACCAAAAAGATTGTACAGACCAGAGACCAGAATGTCCCAGAGTGTCCCCTAGGCAGCATAAGTAAAAATGGACCAGTACACTTTTAACAATATGATGGCCTGATCAAGAACAGCATAATGAAAACACCAGTTAAGAAGCTAATGCAAACAGGAAAAGGGGAGGTACAAGTTGTCAATGACTGCTGAATGTGAGAGAGAATCAGTTTCTTCCAAAGAGGTCTTCCCACATAAGTCATTCAATCCCAAGTCATGATCCCTGGACACTTGTACACATGAGCAAAGATAAGTAGACTCACTAGATTATACTATTGTGCATGTATTTTTGCATTTCTTTGGAAGAAAGCTATCATAAATAATATTTCTATTGGGTACTCAAATAAATATGAATTAGTTATATTTGTGCTTTCTTCTATTTCCTCCACTCAGTAAAAGTCTAGTACTTTCAGATGTTAGTTTTTAACAAAAGTACATATTTCCATACTGACTCTTTACATAACCTACATACCAGCCATATATTCTACGCAATAAATGTTCTTTACTCTAATGTGTTATATTTATTTTATTTCAGTAAAATAATATAAATATGTGTTTGTTGAATTCAGAGGTTTCTTAAGTTCAGAGAAATCAGTAATTGTATAGTATCATATAGTATCATATACATCAATAAATATAGAAAAATCCTTTGAATTTAAGTCTATAATTCTCTGAATATACATGTTTTCTTTATTAATCATTTTATTAATTTACATTTCAAATGTTACATATCCCAATTACCCCTCCACAACCCCCTCATCCCATCCTCTCACCCCTCTCCTTTGCCTTCATGAGGGTGATGCTCCATCCATTCACCTACTTCTGCCACACTGCAGCCCTCTAACATCAACCCTACCTTCTCTCCTATTGATGTCAGATAAGGCCATCCTCTGCTACATATATATCTGGAGTCAGGGCTCCCTCCATGTGTATTCATGGGGTGGTGGTTTAGTCCTTGGGAGACCTTGGTGGTCTAGCTATTTAATGTTGTCCTTCATATGGGGCTGTAATCTCCTTCAGCTCCTTCAGTTCTTACCCTTGCTCTTCCATTGGGGACCCTGGGCCCTGACTGACAGTTAGCTATGAGTGCTACCAGCACTTGACTCTCTGGGTCAATGCTGGTAGAACCTCTGAGGGAACAGCCATTCCATGCTCCTGTCAGCAAGTGTTTCTTGACATCAGCAGTAATGTGGGGGTTTGGTGTCTGTACCCATGGATCCCTAGGTTGGACAGTGTTTGGATGAACTTTCCTTCAGTCTCTGTTCCATTTTTTGTCTGTCTTTTCATTGACATTTCTGGGTTAAAATTTTTGAGCTGCATTGGTGGACACATCCCTCAACTGGGGGTTGTGCCTATCTACTGGAGGAAGAATCTTCAGGATCTATCTTGCCTCCATTGGGAATTTCAGCTAAAGAATTGCCATTGGATCCTAAGAACCTCTTGCTTCCCTGGAGTCTGGGACATACTAGTGGCTACCACCATTCCCCCATCCCCAAAAGCTACATGGTCCTATTCAATTTTCTGACTCTCTGTCCTTCTCTTCTACTCCTTCCAAAATCTTTCCTAACCCCTTTTCCCTCCACCTCCTTTCCTTATCACAGTTCCCTCCCTCCCTCCCTCTATAATTATTCTGTAACCTGTTCTATGTAGGACTGAAACATCTAATTTCATCTTCCATTATCTTAAGTGCCATAAGATTTGTGGATTGCATTGTGGGCATTCTGAGTTTTTGGGTTAATAGCCACTTATTGGTGAGTACATACCATGTGTGTCCTTTTGTGTCTGTGTTACCTTACTCAGGATGTTATTTTCTAGGTTCATCCATTTGCCTAAGAATTTCATGAAGTCACTGTTTTTAATAGCTGAGTCGTATTCCATTGTGTAAATGTACCACATCGTCTCTATCCATTTTCTTATAGAAGGACATCTGGGATGTTTCAAGCTTCTATAAACATAGTGGAGCATGTGTCTTTTTTTGTATGTTGTTGCATCTTTTAGGTACATGCCCAGTATTTTGTATCTACTTTATTTAACTAAAGCGAAGTAGCAAGTAAATTTTCCTCTGATTTGACTACATCTTTTTTTTTAAATTGGATATTTTTATTTACATTTCAAATGTTATTCTCTTTTCTGATTTCCTGTCCAAAAGCCCCTATCCCTTCCCCCATTTGCCGTCTTCTATAAGGGTGTTCTTTCTCCACAACCACTCCCTATTCCTACCTTCCCAACTTGACATTCTTCTACAATGGGGGGTTCAGCATTGGCAGGACCAAGGTTTTTTCCTCCAATTGGAGCACAACAAGGCCATACTCTGCTACATATGCAGCTAGACACAGGGGAGTGTCCATGTGTAGAATTTGTGTAGTGGTTTAGTCCTTGAGAGATCTGGTTGTTTGGTACTGTTGTTCTTATGGGAATGCAAGCGCTTGAGCTCCTCCAATCCTTTAACTACTCCAATGGGAACCCAGTTCTTAGTTCAATGGTTTGCTACTAGCATTTTCTCCAGTATTTGTCACGGTCCAGCTGAACCTCTCAGGAGAAAGCTATATCAGGCTCCTGCCAGTGTCATCAATATTGTCTAGGTTTGGTGGATATATGTATATGTATATATATATATATATATATATATATATATATATATATATATATGCTGTATTCCCTGGTAGGGCATACACTAAATGGACATTACTTCAGTCTCTACTCCAAACCCTGTCTTCTTATCTCCTCCTATAAATATTTTTCTTCCCCTTTTAAGAAGGACTGAATCATCCATATTTGGTTTTCCTTCTTGATGAGCTTCATTTGGTTATATGGATTGTATGTTGGGTAATTAGAGCTTTTGGGCTAATATCCACTTATCAGTGAGTACATACCATGTGTGTTTTTCAGTGATTGGGTTACCTCACTCAGGATGGTATTTTCTAGTTCATTCCATTTGCCTATGAATTTCATGAAGTCATTGGTTTTCATATCTCCATGTGTAGATGAACCACATTTTCAGTATCCATTCCTCTGTTAAAGGGGATCTGGGTTCTTTACAGCTTCTGGCTATTAGACATAAGGTTTCAGTGAACATAGTGGAGCATATGTCTTTGTTGTATCTGGGAGCATTTGTGGGTATATGCCCAGGTGTACTATAGCTGGATCCTCAGTAGTACAATATCCAATTTTCCAAAGAACCTCCAGACTGATATCCAGAGTGATTGTACCAGCTTGCAATCCCACCAACAATGGAGGACTGTTGCTATTTGTCCACATCCTCACCAGCATCTGTGGTCTCCTGAGTTTTTGATCTAAGCCATTCTGACTGCTCTGAGGTGGAATCTCAGAATTGTGTTGACTTGCATTTCCGTGATGACTAAGGATGTTGATCATTTCTTTAGGTACTTCTCAGCCATTCGATATTCCTCAGCTAAAAATTCTTTGGTTATCTCTGTACCCCATTTTTAACAGGGTTATTTGGCTCTTTGGAATCTAAGTTCTTTAGTTCTTTGTATATATTGAATATTAGATCTCTGCGGGATGGAGGATTGTTAAAAATGTTTTAGTTGCAGTTTTGTCCTAATGTCAGTGGCCTTTTACTCATAGAAGCTTTGCAATTTTATGAGGTCACATTTGTCAATTCTTGATCTTACAGTATAAGCCATTGATGTTTTGTTCCAGAAATTTTCCACAGTGTTCTTGTGTTCAAAGTTCTTCTCCACTTTTTCTTCTATTACTTTGAATGTGTCTGGTTGTATGTGGAAATCTTGGAGAACAGAACCCTTGTTGGAGGAATTAGAGAAAGGAATGAAAGAGCTGAAGGGACTTGCAACTCCATGAGAACAACTATGACAAAAAACCAGAGTTTCCAGGGACTAAACCAATAGCCAAAGTCTATACATGAACTAACCCAGGACTCCAACTGCATATGTAGCAGAGGATAGCCTTAGTCCTTCCATGGTTGGACCCCCAGTGCAGGAGAATGTCAGGGGGTGGTAAGGGGAAGTGGATAGGAGGAGATACTCTTATGGGGGAGGGACAGGGAATGAGGGTTTTGGAAAGGAAACTTGGAAAGGGAATAACATTCAAAATGTCAATAAAGAAATATATCCAATAAAAAATGAATAGCTAGTCCACCTTGTTTCTTGGGAGCATTTACTTGCAAATTTGTTTTCTGGCCTTTTATACTGAGGTAGTATGTGTGTTTGTCACTGAGGTGTGTTTCCTATATGCAGCAAAATGCTGGGTCCTCTTTATGTACCCACTCTTTAGTCTTTGTCTTTTTATTGAAGAATTGTGTCCATTGATGCTAATAGATATTAAGGAATAGTGATTGTTGTTTCCTGTTATTTTTGTTGTTAGAGATGGAATTGTGTTCATGGGGTTCTCTTCTTTTGGTTTATTTGCAAGGAGATTACTTTCTTACTTTTTCTAGGGTGTAGTTTCCTTCCTTGTGTTGGAGTTTTCCATCTGTTATCCTTTGTAGTGCTGGGTTTGTGGAAAGATACTGTGTAAATTTGATTTTGTCATGGAATATCTTGGTTTCTCCATCCAGTTTTGCTGGATATAGTATTCTGGGCTGACATTTGTGTTCTTTTCGGGTCTGTATGAAATCTGTCCAGGTTCTTCTGGCTTTCATATTCTCTGGTGAGAAATCAGGTTTACTTCTGATAGGTTGCCTTCATATGTTACTTGACCTTCTTCCCTTCCTACTTTAAATATTCTTTCTTTGTTTTATGCATTTGGTGTTTTGACTATTATATGAAGGGAGGAGTTTCTTTTCTGGTCCAAGCTATTTGGTTCTTTGTAGGCTTCTTGCATAAAAAGGGCATCTTTTCTTCATTCTCTTCTATAACTATTATCCTTAGGTTTGTGTCCTGCATTTCCTGGATGCTTTGGGTTAGGAGTTTTTTGCGTTTTACATTATCCTTGATGGTTGTGGCAATGCTTTCTATGGTATCTTCTGCCATTGAGATTCTTTCTTCTATGTCCTGTATTTTTTGGGGATTCTTGAATCTGTGACTCCTGATCTCTTTTTTTAAGTTTTCTATCTCATGGGTTGTGTATCTTTGTGATTTCCTTATTGTTTCTATTTCCATTTTTAATTAGTGAATGGTTTTCTTCAATTCCTTCACTTGTTTGATTGTTTTTTCCTGTAATTCTTTAAGGGATTTTTGTGTTTCCTCTTTAAGGGCCTCTACTTGTTTACCTATGTTGTGTTATACTGTATTTCTTTAAGGGAGTTATTTATGTCCATTTAAAAGTCCTCTTTCATCATCAGGAGATGTGATTTTCAAATAGAAATCTTGCTCTTCTCGTGTGTTTGGATATGCAGTATTTGCTTTGGTGGGAGAAGTGGGCTCTGCTGATGCCAAATCATTTTGGTTTCTCTTGCTGAGGTACCCTCACTTACCTCTCACCATCAGGTTGTCTCTGGTGATAGTTTGTCTTGCTGTCTCTGCTAGTGACTTGACCCTCCTGTAAGCCTGTGTGTCAGCACTCCTGTAGACCCTTTTTATTTTAGCAGGAGCTGGGAATGAGCTGTTCCTGGGTTTGTGTGTCCTGAAACTTCCAGGAATGTTGCTTGCAGCAGAAGACTTAGTCTTACCATAATTCTCAGATGTGTCAGTGCTCCTGGTGACTTGCTTTTAGTTTTTGGGTCAGGAGAAAACTGGCTGGGTCCTTTCCCTGACTGTTCCTATGTTCCTTTATCCAGAGGTTACTAGGTAGGTTCCTGTTGTGCCAGGAAAGTGAGTAGAAGTTGCAAGTCTGTGCAGCCTGTGAACTCTCTGGATTGTCCGCACTTCTGAGAGTCCAGCTCTCTCCATCACATGATTTGGGTACAGAGATCTGTGGGAGTGGTTCAGCTCTGGGCATAGGCAGAAACTAGAAGTGTCCTGTCTGAGACTGCTCCTGACTTTGTGTGTCCTGAGGCCACCATGCCGGTAGCTTGGAGCAGAAGAATTGGTCTTTCCTCTGCTCTCATTTATCTCAGTGCTCTTAGTGACTGGCTTTCAGCTTTGGGCGCAGGAAGAAACTGGAAGAGCCCTGAGGGCAGAGAGGGCTCTAGGTGGGTTCCCTTTGGGCCAGGAATGTAAGCAGAGCTAGTTGTCTCCTCTGAGCTCTCAGGATTGTCTGCACTTCTGAGAGTCCAGCTCTCTTCCCCATGGGATTTGGGTCCAGTTCCAGGCATAAACAGAAACCTACCATCTTGTTCTTTTAAGGGTTATGGAAGACAACATGATGCTTGTTTGGTTTATGTATGGTATGTATGTATGTATGTATGTATGTATGTATGAATAATAATAATAATTATTATTATTATTATTTAGTAATAGTAGTAGTACCAATAGTAGCAGTAATAAAAATAGATTCTTCTCTCATACAAAATACTCTATCCATAATTTGCTATCCCTTCATACCTCCCAGCTTCCACAAACCCCCATCTCCACAAGATTTTCTCCCCCATTATTTCCTCTTCCAAAAAGAACACATTTCCTTTATACTACACTCAATCAGGACAGAAAATATACATCAAGACAAGGTGAAAGAACTCTTATTAAAGCTCAACATTGTAAACCTATAGAAAGAAAAGTATATCCAAAGCAAACAAAAGAAATAGAAAAGAAAAACCTTCTCCTTCTTTTAGGAGTCCAATAAAAACACTAAGCTACAGTGATAACAGGATACAGGACCTGGGTGCAGACTTCTGCAGGCTGTATGCTTGCTGTTTTAGTCTATTTGGGTTATATGAGCCTTGCTTAGTTGATTTTGTGAGCCATGTTCTAACATTTCTCTGACCCCTTTTGTCTTTCTTCTCCCTCTTCTGTGCAAATCACCAATCTCCCAGGGGAAGGACAAGTGGAGACCTTCAGTTTAGACTCTGTCTCTATGCATAATGTTTGGCTGCGGTTCTCTGATCCTGTTTTTATCTACTGCTAGAGAAAACCTTTCAGATGATGACTGAACAAGGAATGGATATAACAGAATATTATTAGGAATCATGTTGTTGTTTTCTTTGTTACTGTACTACTTTCTTTATTTTTTCATATGTTTGTTGTTGTTTTGTTTTTGTTTCTTGTTGTTTTTTGGTTTGTTTGTTTTTGGACAGTCATTTTTGGTTCTACCCTAGGTTTCTGGGAATTACAGTCTATAGTTCCTGGACATCCAGGCAGTGTAAGATATGGGCTTGTTTTGTAGCATGAGAATCTACTTAAACCAGACATTGGTTGGCTACTCCTACAAGTTCTGTGCCAATATTGCCCCAGCACATCTCCCAGGCTGGACAGATGGTAGGTGGACAGTTTTGTGGCTGGGTTGATGTCCAGGTTCTTCTTTTCATAGTCTGTAAAGTACCTAGGTTTTGATGTTGGGATAGAGGATTTTTAAAACCCATATAATTTACCTACTTATCATCTTCCTATCTGTCTGTCTGTCTATCTATCTATCTATCTATCTATCTATCTATCTATCTATCTTCATCTTCATCATCATCATCATCATCATCATCTATCTGTGATGGTTTGATATGTTTGTAGCAAGGAGAGGCACTTTTAGAAGTTGTGTCCTTCTTCAAGAAAGTGTGTCATTGTGGGCACGACATTAAGACACTCATTCCAGCTCCTCGGAAGCCACTCTTCTCTTGTTTGCCCTTGGAACAAGGTTTAGAGCTCTCAAGTCCTCCAGACCCACAACTTCCTGGATACTGCCACACTTTCTGGAATAATGATAATTGTCTAAACCTCTGAAATTGTGAGCCAGCCCAAAGAAATGATTGCCTTTATAAGAATTTTCTTTTTCATGATATCTCATCATAGCATTAAAACCCAAAGTAAGAGAGAAGTTGATAAAAGGAATTGGGCTATTGTAGTGATAGGGCTGATCATGATTTTGTTTGAAAGTATGTATATTTTGGGACTTTTGATTTGCAAAACAGTGAAATGCTTTAAGCAGGGCTTAATGGGCTATCCTAATAGCAATATAGAAAACATTTTTGCTAATAGTATCTGAGCTGCACAGGCCTAGAGCAATGTATTTCAGTGAAGAATTTCAGCACTGTGGTGTAGAGAATGTTTTTGTAATATTTTATGAAGGACATTGCTGATTTTTGCCATTATTCAAAGAGAGTACCTGAAGCTGAGATGAAAAGATTTAGATTATTTGTGTTGACAAAGAAAGTCCCAAAGCAGCCTGGTATAAATTCTGTTGTATGACTATGAAATTTCACTTTTATAAAGAGCACTTTAATGAAAAGGAGCAAGTTGAGAAAAGAAAAATATAAAGTGTATTGTCCAAGTAATAACCTGGTATAAAAAGTGAAATGGGGCTGAATCATATATATAAGGAGATAAACAGTTTAATGTAGTGGTGATTTGAGGCAAGATCCTTCCTGGCTTATCTATGGTCCAGACATGGTGGTATACACCTTTAATCCCATGAGACAAAACCAAGCAGATCTCTGAGTTTAAGGGTAGCCTAGGACAGAGCAAGGTCTAGGTAAAGAAAAACTTAAGTCAAGGAATGGTGGTACATGCTTTTCATTCCAGCATTCAGGAGAAAGAGCCATGTAGATCTCTGAGTTCAAGTTTTAGAGCAAGTTCCAGGACAGCCTATTTTAGGCATTAAGGGGATTGGAAAACAGAAAGCTTGTAGTAGATTAAGAGGGGAACATATTCTAGGCTCAGAAAGCAGCAGAACTTGGTAGCTTTGGCCTTGTGGCTCTGGCTTTATAGTCAAGATGAGACAGGACTACTGGGACAATTGATGCTGGTTAGATGGAGCTAAGAAAATTAGCTCTGATTAAGAGGAGATCAGCATCATTCAGGTGACATCTGGGAAGTATTTTCTGAGATCACAAAGGAGCTATGTTACAAAGATAACCAAGGTTCTAACTTGTGCTGTGTTACCTGTACTTGTTAATGTGTAAGAATCACTCGCATGGTACTGGTTTGAAGGTATGAAGAGATCATGGAGAGAGTATGAGGATTGGCACTGTGACAAGCTGGGGAAGGTTATTGGTCAAGGTGCAGACTCAGTTGCATTTGACAGCGCAGGAGTAAAGGTATTGCAAAGTAGTAGAGGCTTGGTACCATGAAGAGAGCCTATGAAAAGCTATTGGTGAAACTTAGTTGTAGATGAAGTCTCCATTGTTTTGGACATTTGGGTACTATGGGATGAGCTCCAAGTACAGCACCAGCAAAGAAGTGAAGTCAACCAGAGACTAGCGTGCTACAGAGGGCAGAGCGAGTGATATGACTCAAGCCCTTTGGAAAAACCTAGAAGATCATGTGTGGATATCAGAAATTGGAACTAGAAGCTGTAACATTGAAGTTCCCTTAGAGACTCCAAAATATTTAAGATGCTGAGGAAAGCTGCTAATAGAGAGGGGAACCATCATAACAGAAAGAAGTTTGTTGCAGTAAACAAATGAAAAAGGAGTTGGATATCTGAAGACCACTTTGACCTCAGACAAGGAGGTGTAGAGTTTGGAGTTTTCCTACCTGGTTCCCTGTCTTGCTTTGCAGATTATAGTTAAATGATTAGATGGATCTCTGGAGAGACTTTGAACTTTATATATTAACATTGTTGAAACTGCTATAGTCTATGGGGAATATAGGAGTTGGGCTAAATGTACTTTTTATTATGGTATGGGTAGGTATGGCCCCCATAGGTTCATGTATTTGAACAAGTTGATTGTGGCCAGGGAGTGGAATGTGGTGGTTTGAACATGCTTGACACAGGACGTGACACTATTAGGACATGTGACCTTGTTAGCGGAAGTGTTTCATTGTGGGCATGGGCTTTGAGACCTTCATTCTCTTTCCCTGCAAGCCAGTTTTCTCCTATTTGCCTTTGGAACAAGATGGAGAGCTCTCAGCTCCCACAGCTCCACAACTTCTTGTCATACTCCCTTGTATGCTGAAAATAGACTATCGTCTGAATCTGGTAAGCCAGGCTGAAAGAAATATTTGCCTTTATAAGAATTTCCTTGATCATAATTTCTCACCACAGCAACAAAACACAAATTAAGACAGTGTTTTTCTTTCTTTCTTTCTTTCTTTCTTTCTTTCTTTCTTTCTTTCTTTCTTTCTTTCTTTCTTCCTCCCTTCCTCCCTCCCTTCCTTCCTTTCTTTCTTTCTTCCTTTCTTTCTTTCTGTCTGTCTGTCTTTCTCTCTTTCTTTCTCTCTCTCTTTCTTTCTTTCCATCCATCCTATCTATCTATCTATCTATCTATCTATCTATCTATCTATCTATCATCGATCCATCTATCATCTATCTCTCTTTGTGTCTATCAACAACTCATCTATCCTCTCTCTCTCTCTCTCTCTCTCTCTCTCTCTCTCTTTCTCTCTCTCTGTCTCATCAGTTACTGATTATTAAAAAGAATGGGGGTCCAAACAAATAACCTCTTCTCACTAGGCAAGCGACGTGGACACTTCTTGTTTCTTTGTAGACTTATTTGTGTATATGACATTCATCAGGAAACTCTTATTATTTCTCATAAGAGGTCATGAGGCCATCCATTTATCTCCAAAATTTTAACCTAAAATTGTTCCCATATAAAGAGAAATATAGGGACAAATAGTAGAAATAAGACTGAAAAAAAAAAACATGGCTCCAACTGGGGAACCATCCCATATGCAGACACCAAACCAAGACATTATTGCTGATACCAAGAAGTGCTTGTTGACAGGAGACTGTTATAGTTGTCTCATGAGAGGCTCTTCCAGAACCTGGCTAATAAAAGTGCAAAGGTTTGCAGCCAACCATGGGACTGAACATGATGACCCCAATGGAGGAGTTAGGACAAGGACTGAAGATGCTGAAGGGGTTTGCAACCCCACAGGAAGTAAAACCATATCAACCAACCAGACACCCCAGAGGTCCCAGGAATTAAACCACTATCCAAAGAGAATCCATGGCCCCAGCTGCCTGTGTAGCAGGGGATGGCCATCAATGGGAGGGGAAGCCCTTGGTCCTGTGAAAGTTTGATGCCCCAGTATAGGGGAATGTTAGGGCAGTGAGGTAGGTGTGTGTAGATTCCTGGAGGAGCTTCCTCATAGAAGCATGGCTGGGGGAATGAGATAAGGGTGTTACAGAAGGGAAACTGGGAAAGGAGATAACAGTTTAAATATAAATAAATAAAATATCTAATATATTTTTTAAAAATGTGTTATGTGACAACAATGCCACAGTAGATAAGACTACTTTCGAATGTATGTAATTTTGTCAAAAAAAAATGTGGTCAACGTTACTGCTAAAACAAACACATGGGAAAATGATTTGTTGAGAGCAGACACATGGTATTTTTCTGGAAGCTGCCTAGAAAAAGGGCACATAATGTTTTGTTAGACTGGACACTTGAAAGAACACATGATGTTTAGAAAGGCTGTTAATATGATCCAACAGACAGTGATGACCCTGTAATATTAGTTTGGCTTGTCACTCTTTGCTGATCATTGTTGTAGAGAAAAAAATGCACCAGAGAACTTCTGATGGAATTCTGGAGGTTTCTTGCTGCTCTCCCAGATTCAGGTCAATTAGCCTAGCCTTTCAGTCTCATCAGGATTGCACTGCCATTGCTGACTCATGAATGGTGTTTGTGAGTGGGTTGAGCTACTGTGGCTGTTCTATGTGAATTAAACTGCTGATATCCTGACAATGCAGATTCAATTCATTCCAAAGAACTATTTCTAAATAGCTCAACATCCTCTTTTGCCCTATTAACCTTTCCTTTCCACAACCTCTGGTGAGTGTTGGGCTAGAAGAAATGTTAGAGCATTAAAGTACTCTTATTAAATTAGGTATTGAATAATCTAAGTCTATATGCAAGCACAATACTTCTCAAGTAAAACCCCATCTCTCTCTCTCTCTCTCTCTCTCTCTCTCTCTCTCTCTCTCTCTCTCTCTCACACACACACACACACACACACATATGAAAAAAAAGCCTATTCTGAAACATTTTCAACACTTGTCCCTTTTTCCTTCCTTCCTTCTTCCTTCCTTCCTTCCTTCCTTTCTTTCTTTCTTTCTTTCTTCCTTTCTTTCTTTCTTTAATACACTTTGCATTCCAATTACAAGTCCCAGTCTCCTACCAGTTTCTCCCTCCCAGAGCCCCTCCCCAATTCCTATCTCTGTTTCAACTCTGAGAGTTGAGAAGCAGGTCCTGAAGGAGAAAGGAAATAATAGACCACAGGTCAGTAGAATCATTTGTAAGAAATAAAACTTCTCTGCAGGATAGCAATAGACTTTGAAACACTCTGTCTTAAATGGAATATTTTCATCAAATCTATCCACTCAGGGTTCAGGAAACTATGATCAAAGGAAGCAGAAAAGATCATAACAACCAAAGGTAATAAATTATTCCAAGGAAAGAGTATGAGCAGGACTGATGTAGACATTAAATTGACTGTGATAGTATTCACAGGGTTAACACAGATTCAAATCAGACCATGATTCAGCACTAATGGGGAAGTGAACTACTGCTATGTGAATATTTTAAGAAGAAATCTTTGTTTAGCCATATTTCTTTGTTTAGCCTTGCCTCAGTTGTTCTTGATATCATGGGAATAATGATCTTATGGTTTCTTGCCAAAATAGAAATTGAAGTAATGCATATTCATATCTATATAAGGCCTCTCATTGGATACATTAACTATACTTCAAAACAGAAGCCATGCCTAAGCCAACTCAATGTATCTCAATATTTTTGTATACTTTTTGTCTGCAAATGTGAACCTTGGATATTTTTTGTCCTCTTGATCTTTCCCAAACACACGCAGAAAATATTTAAGTTCACGGCAAATTTAAAAAGGGAATAAGTTGTTGATGTCTAACTGTCAAAGAATCCTTTCAAATATACCTTCTATCTACTGTATCAGGTTTATTTCATAAACAGGAAAGATGTTGTATTTCAAGTTTGAAGTTTTCCCTTTGCTTCTTAATGACATGAATTTTCTTAGAGTCTTGGTCACAGTAGATTCTGAATAAGCATGCCATTTAATGGCTCTTTCTGACCGAAAAGAATAGTGTAGTCGGTTGATAACCGGACTGCTTTGGGAGCTGCTTTGCCTTTGTTTTGATTTGAGAAAAGCCTTTGAAATTATTTACAGGAAATTGTGTTTGAGAGTATGATGATCTTTGTTGAGTAATCTGTTTTTGTTTGTAATATGTATGTTGTTATTTATATCCCAAGACATTTTTATTTGCCAAAAACATTTTTCCTATTTTCATGTTTGAAAACAATAGGCCAATTTGCTATTCATTTTTCAAACCTGAAGAGTTCAGGACGAGTACCAAGAACCAATCTCTCTTCAGGTATTCATTGTCTCCAATAGCTATATCATGTATGAGCAGCAGGATCATTGCTACAAAGCAGGAATTTCCCCTGAAAAGTGCATATGTAGCACTTGGGAAATGCCAAAAAAAAAAAAAAAAGGATGTGAAGCTTTATTTCATCTTCTGCTGGTATGTTATCCCAAACGTGATGCTGACAGTGACTAAATTAGTTCTGAGAGATGTTAAACATTGTAGGTAGTTCTACTACTGTACATATTCAAGCTTACAAACCAGACCAAGGTCCCCCGATTTGGTCCCAAGTAATTAAATTAGGCTAGTTGGAAGGCCCACAGCAAAACTGAAACTGTGTCAGTTTTATTGAAATCCATGAGGCTTTTTATACTTTTATCAGAATATAGTGGCAATTGTCACGATCAATCCAGTTGTCATTGACAGGGTACAATGGTGTTTGCAAATTATACTGTGTACACAAGATTAATGCTTAAGACCATGTGTCCTGCCACGTTTTCATGCTTCCTTGACCACTAAGGGAATATACAGAGAAACAGAATCCTGCCTAAATTCTTCACCTCTATCACTACCACCACTACCACCACCACTACCATGGGGATACTTCAGTTTCGTAAGACCTGAAAGGCATGAATTACCTCAGGAGCCACTAACTCTAAGCTGGAAAACCTTTAGCACACATCAATTTCACAGTTCCTCACATACTATATTTTTCTGTTAAGAAGAGTGAAGCCCCAAGCTCAGGATCGAATGCATCTCCACAATGAGACTTCAATGTCCAAAGATATATTTGTTCAGCAAATCTCAGCAAATAATTCACTCCTTAGTGTTCAAAGTAACAATGAAATGCCCCAGTCTTTCAGACAAAACTATATCAGATTTACTTAGAAAAATGCAATACAGGTCTCAGGGAATAGTAAAGCCACCCAAGTGTGAGGACTTGAGGTCAAGCTTACACACACACACATGAAGCCTTCGTCTTGGAGGCATGAACTTTAGGAAGTTCGAAATCGTGAAAATAGAAGCTGTAATCTTGTATTTAGAACTTACTTAAACATAAGATTTTGCTATCAAAAGTCATTTGGTAATTGTATCTTTTTCAAGTTTAACCTTGATCTACAGCTATTGGAGAATTTTATTACAAAGACCACTTCAGTATTTATATCTAAGGTCCTTTTTAAAACTGATATTAAAATTTCTGGTTTACACAAGGGTACAAAGGAATTGAGCAGAAAATGTAAAGGAAAATCAGGACTTACTTTTTTTCTTTCCATTCACTGCCTCTTGGATGAAAACATTGGAGGTTGACGTGAGTCTTATTGGAAGGGAATAGCTCAACCCCTATGTGTGTCATGACCTAACAAGTTTGGGACCACATGATTTTCATTTTAAAATAAAAACACATTACTGATTGGAAACTTTTAAGTAAGATTCTAGTGTGGATTATTTCATATCCACATAGCATTTGACGGCACAGTTCCTTGTCTCCTAGAGTTCTATTCTGTGTTCTTTTGTGTGCTCAGAGATGGAAAATCAATCCCAAACAGGGACAGTCTGTACCAGCTAATGACCACAGAGAATATACAGAGAAACACATGTCAAAAATGTGAACGTCAATCTTACATAGTCCCTCATTTAATGAAAGTGTGCCATTTAAAGCAGATGCTTAGGAAAATATGCTTTTACTAATAAGAGTAATACTGATGAAAACAGTTGGGGTGAAGTGGTGTACATCCTGTGCTGAATGGAATAAGTGAGTGAAAGTCAGAGGGGAATGGAGACAGGGAAGGAATGTGAGAAGTGTAGTTTGCGATCTTGTAGACATTTATAACAGTTTTTGTTTTGTTTTGTTTTTGTTATGGTAAGGGCAATGTAAAGGGTTAAATCATAATCTGACTTAATGATTATGATTATGTAATTATTAAACAAACAAACAAACAAAAACAACAACAACAACAAAAAAGGGATCCTGACTGCTATCTGGGGAAATAACCATAGAGATCAATACATGAACCGGTGCTTTAGTTCTAAAGGCTTTACAATGATGTTAACGAGAGACAATGGTCTCTTAAATAAATGGTTAGTTATAAAGTAAGTGATTTTAAGGTAATTGTGTACATGTTTCAAATAGCATTTGGGACATATTTATATGATGCTAGTGATGTAAACTTTTGCTTAATATAAAATTATGTAATGCAGTGAACTGGCTAAATCTTAAGAAAATTTGAAAGTAAGTGACATTTAGCATCCTGGGTTTTCATTCTTCTATAGTACAAAGTGAGAATGACCCCAGAGAAATGGGGAGAGGACATAAGAAGACAAGGCATATAAAAACATCTCATAAAATTACAGATTTATACAAAAATATGTAAGCTAGTAATATATGGAGAATTTGATATAAATGAGTAGCAATGCCATTTACTTGATTGTCACACTTTAGAAATTGTTTATTTAAATTTTTTGAGATGTAATTATAAAATTCTCTCTTAGCGTTCCTTGTCAAACCTTCCATATGCCTCACCTAGTTCTCTTCAATATTCATATCCTCTTTTTCATTAATTGTTGTATTTATATGTATATATAATGTATGATATATGTACATAATAACATGCACACAAACACACACATGTGTGTGTGTATGTGTGTGTGTATGTGTAGAGATATCTGAAGAAATAATTTTTTATTGCAAAAGGGAAAATAGTGTTCAAACTAACATGGATTAGTTGGTTATGTTACAATGTTGGTGACACTTTGATTAAGTCCTTTTAAATAACAAAAGTAGAAGAACAAAAGTATACTTATTAAATCAAATGCAAAGTTCAATAACAGTATTTAGTTGTGGGAGAAGGAAGGCAAAGTACAGAATGTATCTGCTAAGATAAAAAAATATATAGTTGGGGGAATGAGTATGAAGGGAACTGGCAAAGGAAAATATTAAGGCAAAATAAAAAGGAAGTGCTGGACAAATGAGACGCATGATACATGCTATTATGTGTGGAAAGATGTGCAAGAGCCTCTGATATTTTGGTAATTGCTTACAATGCCACTAGTGATATGTTTGCATATGTAGATATAAACCAAAGAAATACAATGAGAAAGACAAGGGAATTGGAAAGTTTTCTACCTCATCTTCCCTAGGGAATATACAATCCCAGAAGTAAATTAGAGTTAAATATTATCTCAAAATGTACCAGAGTGAAATCATCTTCATTACTGTATAAATGACGTCTTAGATGTGTTCTTCCTAAAGGACGTTAATGAAAGAGTAGGATCTCAGAGAGGTCTCTATATCAAGTGCTAAAAATAATGGCACTCAGATAAAATGATTTGCATAACTCTACTTGGTTGAGATAAGAAATAAGGCCTCTTTAGATTTCTGTTATGTGATTTAGAAAATGGTGGTGGGAATCATATTAATAAAAAATTGTGGTCTTTATCTGACTCTTGGATAAATTCAGAGATTGAGATTTACAAATGCTGGGGAGGGGAGGGGCATGAATACTGAACTATTATTTCCTTCAGAAGCAGAGTTGTTTTCCTGAAGAGACCAATGGCGAAGAGCAGATCAGAAGCCAAGTTCTGAGTTGTCTAGAGAGAAGGGTAAGCATCATCACTATGCTTCCATGTACTTTACTGCTTTGTCCAGATTTAAGCATGAAGTGTAAAGGATTGAAACTTCTTATAGGCAGAATGTAGGTTCAACGTTTTCCATTTCTCTGGAGTGTATTTAAATCAGAGAATTCTCTTGAAGGATACTGTAAATTTCCTACCAACGTAATGCTTCCCATTCATGCTTAGGAAGCCAAAAGAAGGCTGTCAGTCTCTGCTGTAGCTCAGTCCTCAAGGTCTCCATCCTAAACCACAGAGTCTTAAATGGCTGTCAATGCAGGGTATCTAGAATGTAGTAAGTGAAGGTTAACAAGCATAAATTGGAGTGCTAAATATAAATCGAAACAAAAAAGAGAATGCCTGGGTCTCTTCTTGGCTCATTTCTTCCATGTCTTTACACTTTGCTTAACCTTCCACACATATCTACCTCATAAGATCAGCAATAAAACCACAAAACAGCCAAGTTTCAGCGACCCTCTAGGATCCTGGATGCAAAATGACTAGACACAGCATGTTTTCCTAATGTTGAACATGACTTCTGTCTTTCAGATCCTGGTAGAAGAGAATGGACACTAAAAACATTTCCTTCATTACTGAGTTTATCCTGGTTGGCCTAACAGAATATACAGAGACCCATTTCCCCTTCTTCTTCCTCTTCCTAGGCATCTATGTTATCACGGTGGCAGGAAACCTGGGTTTGCTCACTTTGATTGGGATGAATTCCCCTCTTCACACTCCTATGTACTATTTCCTCTTCAATTTATCTTTCATTGATCTCTGTTACTCTACTGTCATCACCCCAAAACTGTTGGTAAACTTTGTCTCTGAGAAGAACACAATTTCCTATGAAGGATGCATGACACAGCTCTATTTCTACTGTTTCTTTGTCAGTGCAGAATGCTATGTGTTGACAGTGATGGCATATGATCGCTATGTAGCCATCTGTAAGCCCCTGCTGTATACAGTTACCATGTCCCCTCAGGTGTGCTCTCTCTTGACTCTCACTGTATATGTAGGAGCATTTATTGGTGCATGGGCCCACACAGGGTGCATGTTGAGGCTGACCTTCTGTAAGGACAACACTGTCAACCATTACATGTGTGACATTCTTCCTCTGCTAGAGCTTTCTTGCAGCAGCACTTACATTAATGAGCTTGTAGTATTCATTGTTGTAGGTTTTGATGTAGGTGTGCCCAGCATCACCATTATTGTTTCTTACACATTCATTCTTTCTAGCATCCTTCACATTCATTCCACTGAAGGAAGGTCCAAGGCCTTCAGCACCTGTAGCTCACATATTATTGTGGTTTCTGTTTTCTTTGGGTCAGGGGCATTTATGTACCTCCATCCTTCTTCTGTTTTGTCCATGGATCAAGGGAAAGTGTCCACTGTGTTCTATACGATTGTGGTACCCATGCTCAATCCTTTAATCTACAGCTTCAGGAACAAGGAGGTCAAGGTTGCCCTGAGAAAAACCTTGAGCATGAAAATATTCTCCTGAGTTGGGGATAATATTAGTTACTAAAGAGAATACTGGCTTCTCTTGAAATATGAAAACAAAGGAAGGATCCAATACCCAGCACTGACTGTGGAGTTGACCTGGTCTGAAACTTTGGAAAAGTAAGAATATCATACTATTTCACAGAGTTATTAGAAAAATAAGTTAATACTAGGTAATATTGAATTGATATAATTATTACTTCTCTCTTTTATCTTTTCAACTTTCTTTTCTTTTTATATTCCTGCCTCAGCCTCCTGACTGAAGGGATTACAGTAATAAAAGAACATATCTGGCTGTTTTTTTTGTGATTATATCTTATGTTTGTGTTTTATGAGCAATTACAACATCTTTTACAGCATAATGACCAGTTAATTGTATGTTAACATATTATCATCAGAATCCCTTCTGAGAGAAATAATTTTATATCAGCTCAAACCTATAAGTTTCAGTTTCATTGCTGCAAAGCTGAATTCTCTCTAGGCATCTGAACTCAACACATGGAAAATAATCTTTAAAATTTGTATAATTGAGTAAACATTCACTATTATTATTTTCATATTTGTAAAAAGTCTTGTACATTATAGCATATATTAAGAGTAAATAAAATGATGTTTTAAAATTCAAATAAGTTAATGATTATAATACTAACTTCACAGAATCAATCATTTCCATTCATAATATAAAATATAAAATGTCTGAATAAATTTCAGGTATTTATTACATTAAAATATTTTATTTCATAAACTAATATTATAAACTACACCATATAGTTTATAATTATATAAACTACAGTTAATTAACTCTGCTTTTCCATTTCTTCAACTCATCCCAGATTCTCCCTAAGTACTTACCTACCTTCAAACCTTAAGTTTATTTCTCTGTCTCAACACAAAAAAGTCAAAACAAAAACAACAACAAAAAATTAAAATGCCAGAGCAAAACAAAACAAAAAGTTTATTTGTTATGTATGTAGCATGTATCTACGAAACCTAGAACCCCAAACCACCCACAAAACTTTCAACTAAGATTGTATCCTGCATAAAAGATGGAGAAGAGATAGAGGGAATGGCCAATTGACTGGCCCAACACCAATCCCTAACACTATTAATGATCCTTTATTATGCTTGCAGGCAGAAACCTAGCATAACAGTCTTCTGAGAGGCTCCATCCAACAGCTGATAGAAAGAGATGGAAAGATCCACAGGCTCAGGTAGTCTTGAAGAGTTGAGAGAATGATTGTGGGACCTGAAGGGAATAGGAACTCCACAGAAAGACCAACAGGGTCAACTAACCTGGATCCTTGGGGGCACCCAGAGACTGAACCACCAACCAAAAAGCAAGCATGGGCTGGATCTAGGTCCCACCAAAATATGTAGCAGATGTGTAGCTTGGTCTTCATGAGGGTCACCGAATAGCTGAGGTTGCAGCTACCCATTTCTCTGTTGCCTGCCCATGGATCCCACTCCTTTAACTGGGTTGCCTTGTCTGGTCTTAATGGGAGAAAAGGTGACAAGTCTGCAATGACTTGATTAGAAGGGTTGGGAGGATTGGAGTGAGCAGTGGTGTGAAGATGGAAGGCCAGGAGCAGTGGTAGTGCTGCAATTGGGATATCAAGTGAATAAAGGAGAGGGTAGGGAGAGAGGGAGGAGGGGAGGGGGGAGAGAAGAGAAGAGAAGAGAAGAGAAGAGAAGAGAAGAGAAGAGAAGAGAAGAGAAGAGAAGAGAAAACACAAGTAGGTTGATTGCATATTTTGACTAAAGTGAAAAATTCTATACATATCATGGAGAGTATAGTGTCCTTTTAAAACAAAGATTTCTTACCCTTTGAGTATGTACTCAGCACATGGACACAATTATCTTACATAATAATTTTATTTTTCCGTTTTCATTGAATTGGTTTTCATACATTATATTCTAATCATGGGTTTCATGTTCTTAAATTGTTCCAGATTATTCCTACTTCCCCACCTACCCAACTCCATACCCTTTTCTGTCTCTTATTAAGAAAAAATATCAAAATCAAAAAAAATTAAAAATATAAATGAAGTAAGATGAAACAGTAATCACCCCCTACAAACACACCAAAGTACCTAAACAAAGAAAAATGAAAGAAAAACTACAAAAATACCACTAAGTTTGTTTAGTGTTGGCTTACTATTCTTAGGAATGATGGAATTTCTTATTTTATTTTATAATGTCTCTTTAAACATAGAATCCCACAGATATAAGGATTCCTTTCTTTCTAACTTCCTCCCAAACACTCATTTTATTTCCTTTTTTTGGTAATTGTTATTTTAACAGTTATAATTTGGTAGATATTGTTGGTTCTATATTGAGTTTCTTTAGGATTTAGACTGCTAAACTTTTATCATATGTGCATGGCAATGTAAATTCTTAGCATAGTTTGGATACTGAAACTTTTTGGTGTGTTGTCTGTATGTATTTCCTTAATATTTGCAGACTATCTAGTTATTCTGCTGAATTATTCTTTTCTGTGAAGAGATTTTAAGTTTGGTGCGATTGCATAGGGTACATTATTGGTATTGTTGCTTGTGCCTTTAAGATCATACGTTTAAAAGTTCAGAAAAATGTCACAAACCATATTCTGATAAAATGAGCCAACAAGTGTACTTACTGATAAGTACCTAATAAAATGAAATTAAGTGCTTTCACCAAACTTGCACTCTGATGTGTAAAGGTGTTTATCAAGAAGTAGAGAATATGGGAGTGTGGAAACATATCTTTCAGTATATGAAGGAATAAATAATCCTTGACACACTGATACAAATTTTTTTCTTTAATTAGAATGGAAATGTGTCAAATCACAGAAACATACAGAGGAGACTCAATGGAAAAATGTCAATTTGAAAATTGTTCAAATATATTGTATGATTGTAAATATATAACCTCCAGAAACAGTGAACTATGGTGCTTAAAATTATTCATGGTTACTGGGGTTTGAAGGTAGAAAATAATAAATGATATGCAAGAGATTCTTTTAGGGGGAAAACTATTTGTGTTGGATACTTATCAAACCCTAAAAAAATAATAGCACCTACGTATTCACAATGTATTCATGGGTTTGGGTGAAAATTGGTGTATCAAACTTGGTCTGTCTCTTATAAGATGTGCTCCATTCTGGTGTGGCTAGTTGATACGAATGCAATATGAGGTAAGTGAGGGGTAACAGGTTTATACTCTTCTTTCTTCTCATCTTTACAGTGAAAACAAAAAATATTGTAAAATAATGTTTACTTTTAAAAAATGTATACCATGTATGGTACCACATGCTCGATGTCCTATATCCTGTTGTATACAGACATAAAGAGCGAAAAGACTAGAACAGCATGAGCTATATATCCAGACACTGACTAAATAAACACATGCTTATGTAAATACAAAGCACAGAGAAGATAGGTCAAAAAAAAAAACAGCAAATGCTATCTATCTAAGGGGCAAAGAGCTAAACCAGTTTTCTGAGTGGCTACAGTTGGAAGTGCTCATGTGTGGAGAAGATTGGAAAGGTTAAACGCTGAAGCTAAATAGCCTCTGCCTTTATGAGGTGAGAGAGAGGACTGTTGTGTGCTTTTCCTTGAAACAAAGTAAAAACAAAACACGTATTCATCAAAATGTGACCCTGACAAAAGCCTAGAAACGTCATTCTCCTCATGACCAGCATGATGAAACAGTAGATTACTTATACTTACAAGAGCAAGTATTTTAAAGGCCATGGGTAATTCAAGGGCAGCTGCTTCACTGAAAATCTCACTCCAGAATGAGAAATGACTCACCAAAACTATTGCTCTGAATCTTCATGAAAAACTCCCCTGAGAAGAGTCCCCCCTACCCAGAAATTAGTTGCTACTTATAAAACCTCAAGGAAAGCCTGGTGAGTCTTATAATTTTCTTGAATATTCTGAGATTTGCAGCTTCAACTTACTGTGTTTTTCTGTTTTCTCCAAGAGGATGTACCTTAGCACACAAAAGTCATTTACATTATTTACACACTGTGAATGCAGAAAGAATGAGAGCCAGAAGAATAGATCATTCCAGAAAAAAAAGGAAACATATTAGGCAGGTAGACTTGGTTACTCATTATGCCCCTGAAGGATTTTATTACACCATTTTTAGTGCAAAATTCTGTAGCAAAGTAGCTTTATTCCATAATCTTAATACCAAATTATCATTATTCTTTTATACATATGAACCTTTTGCTCTTTCTGATGTATTAACAAATCATGTACCAGACCTACAACGTGATAAACACTGAACGTTCTTTTTGGAAAGAGGGGGGAGAGGGAGGAAGGGACAGAGGGAGGGAGGGAGAATTTTGAGAGATTCCTGGATATACAACATGCAACGTTACACTCATAGGGATTTAGATACAAAACAACTACTGAAATATTTACTCCACTCTAGTCTGTATAGCTCCTGAATAAAAGACAGAAACCTAAAACTTTTATTAACAAGCTGTATGCCTAGACTGGGAAGGTTCTGACCTATTCAAACCTCATCCCAGCCATAGGACATGTGTTACTTGATTTAGAGACTCCACAGTCTTGCTAAAGAGTGAGCTTCTCTTGGCCACGTGCTCATGGTCCATGCTGCATCATGGGTGACCTCTCTTCCTCCTTCTCCCTCATGGTCTCTCTTGAAATCCCTCTCTCAATTCTAAGTTTCACTTTTTTTTTCCTCTCTGTCCACTCATAGGGTTCAGCCTTTTATTAACCAATCAGGAACTACTGGGGAGCATTCTTTACATCATATGGATTACCACAGTGCCCCAAGATCACCTTGCAATCTGGACAGAGGAACAGAACTCAGTTTCCAAATACACAGTGTCCAAGATGAAACCCAACACACCACCTCACATATCTGTTATTTAGAAGTATATTCAAACTGGGTCTTCCAAGCAAGTTTGCAAATTGTAAAATTAGACTAAATCAAAAATAGATAAAACAAATGGTGAGTAGAAAGTACTGTAATTTTCACATCATTTGAGCATTAGAATTGTAAGTTTTTAATCTGTCTTTGATGTTTTAGAGAATAAATCCTTTCAGAAGTTTGAGAAACTACCTATCTCCTTATCGTTTTTTACCATTCATATATGAACTCACAAAAACCCCCAAAGGAAACATTAATTTTTAATAAATTCATAAATAATTAATCTCCTTCAGGACAAATAGCAAATTTATCTCCTGGGAATTATTTGTTTATTTCTATTGAGAAATTATGGGTTTTCTTCCTGTTCAATTGAGTAAGGAATTAGGCTTGGGATTTGAGAGATCAACTGAAGCTTTAAGGAACTTCTAATATATAGTTACACAAATGCTGGTTGAGTATTGAGGGGCATACCACTTTTTCTTCTCTTTCTCCATTATGTTTTCAAACTGTTTTTACCCAATGCAAATTTAATAAATAAAATTAATCACCTTTTTCTCTCTTATTCATTAAATCCAATGATATATAAATATGTGTGTATATATACATATATATACATATATATATATACATCCGTATGTGTGTGTGTGTGTATATATATATATATATATATACATATATATATATATATATATATATATATATATATATATATATATCTCCATACACTAGAGGTTCCTGAAATTGTATGAGTGTGACGTTTTACCACAAATTAAAAAAATATTTAGGCTCAAAATTCTAACCATAATTAGTAATCAATCCACCAACCTATAAAAGATACTTCAAAGCAAATTATCAAAATAAATCCCGATTCTTAACTACACTCATGTAGTAAGTCAGAAGAAAAATTGTTCAGGACTTCTTTCTATGTATCACTATGTGACACAGTCTGAGTTATTGAAGCGCTGACACTAGTGTGAGTAAGCTAGTACATTTCCTTGACCTTCAGTACCTGCAGGTAATTACTGGTAAATCTGTTCAAAGTTCTGCTGGCCAAAGTGTTTGCTTCTGTCTGTGCTTAGAAAACAGAAGTGTTCTAAGATTCAACTTTCTTTTTTTTTACAGTTTTGTTTTAGAAACAACCGTACCCAATAATTGTGTTGAAACTACACACATTAGATGTTAATTCATTGCAATTCTCCCTTATAATTATGACTAACATCTTATGATTATGTATTATTTTACCATTTATTATTAAAAACACCACTGTTTGTTTCCAAGAAAAGTCCCTGTTTGTATCTTAAATATGATATCAATTATATGGTCTCTAAAACAGATCTTACACTACTCCAATGGGTCAGATTTTGTATGAAGGAAAGAAATGGGGCTTCCAGGACTAACATGGGCAATGAATGGAGTAGATTAAATACTTGTATTCATGTCACTGTCTTTAAATATAGGTCTTATCTAAACTCATTCCTGTCATTTGACTTTTTTCCCTGCAATGGCCTCATTCACATCACTCACCTTGAGGAATAACTTCTGTTAGAGGAAATCTCACTGATCATATCAGTAGATGTGTCTACTTCAATTCAGGATGTAGGTGGATATTGTTTAAAAGCAAGTTTACATGGAGATACAGGGAGAAAGATCCAAATATATTATTGGAAAATAGAGAAGGTTTCTTGAAGAAGTAATATGTGCAGTGACCCACATGAAGCAGAAGCTTATCTAATTATGAAGATGGTTGATTAAGAAGATGAAAATTATTTATTTGTTTCTTTATGTGTCTATCCATGCATGCCAAAAGATAATTTACTTAAATTAAGTTCACTGTTTTAAATATTAATATTAGCAAATTCATTAATGTATCCTCATAATGTTGTTTCTGCAGGTACCTTAATATTTTTTTCAATACCATGTCATTTCTTCTATGTTCTGAAATCTTTAAATATGATGGTTTTATTTTCTTAATTCTTGTTTCCATATGAAATTTTCTTTTCTTCCTTCTCTTTCTGTTTGTTTGTTTGTTTTTAGTAATCCTGAGCATAGTCTCCCCTCCATCTACTCCTGTTAGGACTTTCCTGCCTCCCTTCTATTCCTTATCCACTCCTCATTTGTTTCCCTTCAAAAAAGAACAGGTCTCCCAGGGACATAAACTGAAAAGGGCATAATGAGATACAATAAGACTAATATAAACCTTCATGAAAAGACTGGGCAAGGCAATCCAATAGGAGGAATTTTTAATTAATCATTTTATTTATTGCATTCCAAATGTTGCTCCCCCTCCCAGTCACGTTTCCTATAGCTTCATACCCTCTGCCCTCCCCTTTGCCTCTGAGAGGATGTTCCTGCAACACTGCCTCTCAAGGAGCAACCTCTTTCCCTGGGCATCAAGTCTCTATAGGATAGGAGTTTTCCCACTGAGACCAGAGAAGGCAGTTCTCTGTTGAATTCTTTCTTTAAGAATATCAATCAACCAATTCTACCAGAGCTCCCAGGGACTAAAACACCAACCAATGAGTTCACATAGAGGGACCCATGACTTCCGCTGTATATGTAGCAGACCATGGAATTGTCTGGCATCAATAGGAGGAGAAGACCTTGTTCCTGTGAAGGCTCATTTCCCCACCTTGGGGGAATGCCAAGGTAATAAGGTGTAATTGGTGGGTGGGAATGGGAGCATCTTCATAGAAGCACGGGCCGGAGTATGGAAGAGGGGGGAATGGGGGTAACATTTAAAATGTAAATACATAAAAGTCCAAAAAAATTAAATTAAAAAAAGAAAAAAAGTACAAGAAGCACACACACAAACACACATTCACAATCCAAAAAACTGAACCATAAAGATCACACAATTTTTAAACCATACTATATAAGTAAGGTTTAAAGGATTCTCAAAAAGGGTTATATGAGGCAAAACAACCTCTGAGCTCATGTGATGTTGCTCACTTACACCACAGGGCACCTTAATTGTGATTTATATACTCAGTGAATGCAATTGGAGAAGAAGTAAGGTATTAAGAATAGATGAATTCTTGGTTTGGGATGGGTAATTTTACCATCTACTTGGCCTTTAGAGTGTATTTTAATGCAAAGTTGGTTTAATCATGACTTTTCTTGACTTAATGTCTTTTAAAGAGTCTCTCGCAGCACCTAGGCTGAAATTTGAAAGTAAGAATATATTCTGGAAATATTTTCTAAAAGTTGCATGATTGTCAGCTATTTCACATGTGTTCTAGAAACTCAGTTAAAATGACTTGGCTGTTTCCCCCTACAACATTTTATATTGGTGCATTTCATTTTTATATTTCATGAACTTTATTGCTATTTTTTTCTTACTTTTCAAGTTTTATGACCTGAAGTTTAATAAAGATTTGGCAAGTCTTACTGAGACTGATATGCAATTTTGCATTCACTCCAGTATACAAACTGACAAAACAGCTTAAAGAATTTTATACTCATCCATTAGGCAAGTACATTGAAAACAACATCTCTAAAATTGTTCAAATGCAACTATTATTATTCCACAGCTCTATTCCTGGAAATGCATTAAAAATTAAATAAAGTCAGAAAGCATCTAGATCTAGAAAAATGTATTCACATTCTCAGGTTAAAAAAGGCATTCTTCACAATAGCCAAGAATTCAAAGAACCAAATGTTCAATAGTAAAACAATGAACCAAATAAGACATAGACATTCAATGGACTGTGATATAGAAATAAAAAGGAAGAAATCCTATTTGTGATGGATATTGTCCTAGAAAACATTACTGTATGTCAAAATAGTCATTTTAAGAATAACTACAGTATGGTTTCTTTTCTATAGGCATCTGAGGCAGCTGACCACAAGAGGAAGACAATAGAATAGTGAGTGGCAAACAGAGGGGAAGCAAAGGGATGAGGAAAGTGTTCAATGAGTATAAAGTTAGTCATAAACCAGTGGCTTCTAAGTGTCAACTGTGTAACATAGTACTATTAGTTGACATTATGATAATATTCATTTAAAAGTTTTATAAGAAGGATCTGATGTTCTATATTCTTACTAGTACCATAATACTAGGCAAAATAAATGAAACATTTTGGGAGGTGATGAGTTATTACCTTGATTGTGGTGATGACATAATGTATACAAACATCCTAACTCGTGAGATTATATACATAAATTTCATATAATTTTCATACTGATATTTTAATAAATCTTAATAAAATATGTAAATTAAATGTAGAGTTCTACCAAGAATTTTGCAAGAGAACATAAAATATTGCTTCCTTTCTACTTTAAGGTAAATTTATTGTAAATCCTACTATTTAATCAGATTCTAGAGCTATTGTGTTCATTAATAGAACTTGAGTTGATGAGGAAATGTGAAATGTAGATAAATTCAAACTGAAATGCTCTATAATTGTAAAAACGACTGCAGATATTTCAGGGAATATGAGAAAAAAGTGAAAAATTGTGTCTATATTTCTATTGTGTAGCCAATGGGACAATATTCTGTATAGAGCAGTTTAGTACAACTGCCCATACTTAAGATTCTTATTCTGTTGCTTTATATCTATTCAGCGTTGTTCAAGTAGATGTTCATGCTTCATGTTTATTGTTCAGTGCTGTTTTCGGCAAAACTTAAATGGAAAAAACAGCCTTTCTCTATACTTCTACCATCCATACCAAGCTTTATTCCTCTTAAGGTAACCAGTGCAACTGTTTTTATGTTATGAGAAACTCATTGAGATTTACTTGCTTTTAAGTTTTTAAATATTTACTTATTATTTATTTACTTATTATTTATTTATTTATTTATTTATTTAGTGTATAAATACACTGTAGCTGTCTTCAGACACACCAGAAGAGAGCATTGGATTCCATTACAGAGCTGTAAGCCAATGAGAAGTTCTGGAAGAGCAGTCAGTGCTCTTAAACACTAAGTCATCTCTACAAATCTATGATTATTATTTTATACTGCTAAGTTAACCAGAAAGACTTATATATTTGCAAAATACCTTGTGCTTTTCATTCTAGGAAGATTCAGATGCCCTAAAAGTATTTCACGGTTGGTACTTACGTTCAGTTAAGTTTTAATAAAGTTTGATTTCTCAAATGATGTATAAATAAAAGTGTTCTCTAGACACAGGCATTTCATCCCACTGCAAGCAGAAAAAAATCTGAGAAGTGGGATAGTTAACAGCCCACTACCAGGATGGTCTGCATATGGACCATATTTTGGAATTTTGAAATTTTGGGTTTATATGTCTAGTTTCATATAAAATACAGCACATGATCTAATGTCAACTGACTGGCAGTGAGGCCTAAGATCATCTGGAGAATCACTGCAGATGACTTCCTCTGTGTAATTTAGAGAATGAAATAATTAACATGGAGAAGTCATCTGCGAGGAAGCTAGTGTCTCTAGAGATGCTGTGCTCATCACTGTAAGATGTAAACAGGTATTGCTTTCCTGGGAAAATCTGTCTCTGAAAACTGACTATTCATAGGTGTTGCCAAAACACAACATCCCCTGGGTTGAATCCCCAGGATGTTCATCTGATCATAAATGGTAAAGTTCCTCTCGTGTGATTGTAGTGGGCTTCTTGCAGAAGACCAGCATAATGCACACTTTACTTTCATCTCTGGAGGAGTCTCAGGACCACTCATGGGTACATGCTGTACATCCTGATACACTCAGCACTATAGAAGCCTGAGGAGTCTATGTCAGCATTCTTCCCTTCTCAAGTTTCGGAATTATTTTTATGCAAACCATTTATAAGTCAAATATAATAAGGACTAACAATCTGTTCTCAAAAAAATCTGTGAGTATATTATTTCAAATTTAGGTTTAGAAATGTATTTGGTTAGTTTGCATTCCTTAAGTTGTTTAAAGCTAATTTTATTTATTATTGGGAATTTTCAGAAAGTATTTTTTAGGTTATTATTTTCCCATCCCCCAACTCTTCTAAAACCATCTAACTTTCACATCTATCCAATGTCATCTCTTTTTCTTCTCTCTTAAATGATGAAAAAAGAAAAAGACACTGAAACTCACTGAGGCTGCTTTTTCCAGCTGTTTACAACTAAGAAAGGGCTCCTCACTGGAGTATGGTATATAAGGAGTACAACTTCTTTGAAGAAAATGAAGTTTCCATCTCCTAGCAGCCCCCTTAAGAATTCTTTTATGAATTCTGAATGTGATGGTCCTATTTGCAAGATCTGTTGAGATAGTCAGTCACAGATGCTGTGTCTGGACAATTAGTTCCCATTTCATAAGATGGATTCTCAGTATCTTAAGCTTTCCTATATGAGGGATCTACTCAGTGGGCTTCTAAATAATTTACCATGGGCAAGGTGTATGTTTATGATAATGCATTTTTTAGCCACTTCTGAAATGTGTACAGTTGCCTCTGTAGAAACGGAGAGAATTGTATGTACAAAGCCACTGAGGGTTGAAATAGCAAACAGGCAACCTAGACTAATTGCCCACTGCAAGCAATTTCTTCAAAGTGGATAATTTGCAAACCATCTAAGGGTCTTTGAGGGAACAACAACATCCAGAGCATGGATAGCAAGTTTAATATTGTGCTAATTGTCTTTCTTTACCTCTGTAGATGAATACCAACAGAAGAATGATACATGGAAATTACTCACTGGTGACAGAATTTATCCTGGAGGGCTTAACTAACCGACCAGAACTCCAAATACCTTTATTTTTTCTGTTTCTAGGAATCTATGTGGTTACTATAGTAGCTAATCTGGGCTTAATTACGCTGATTTCACTGAATTCACATCTTCACACACCCATGTATTATTTCCTCTTTAACCTGTCATTTGTAGATATTTGTTACTCTTCTGTCTTTACCCCCAAAATGCTAATTAATTTTGTGGTAGAGAAGAACACCATCTCCTATACTGGCTGCCTGACTCAACTCTACTTCTTCTGTTTTTTTGTCATTACGGAATGCTATATACTGACTGCAATGGCATATGACCGTTATGTGGCTATTTGCAAGCCACTGTTATATAATGTTATATTATCTCCCCGGATATGTGCTGTGTTTGTGTTTGGGGCATATGTGATGGGTTGTTGGGGTTCCTTGGCCCATACTCTTTGCATGGCAAGACTGACCTTCTGTGATGCAAACCTTGTCAATCATTATCTGTGTGACATTCTCCCTGTGCTCCAGCTTTCCTGCACCAGCACTTACAACAACGAAGTTGTGGTCTTTGTTCTAGTTGGCATGAACATTGTTGTGTCAACCAGTACCACGTTTGTCTCCTATGGTTTTATCATTGCCAATATCTTACGTATCAGCTCCACACAGGGTAGAGCTAAAGCTTTCAACACTTGTAGTTCCCATATAATGACTGTTTCACTCTTCTTTGGAGCAGCAGCATTTATGTACATGCAACCTTCTGATGTAGAGTCTATGGACAAGGGGAAAGTAGCCTCAGTATTTTACACAAATGTTGGTCCCATGCTGAACCCCTTGATCTACAGCTTAAGGAATAAAGATGTCAAACTTGCTCTAAAGAAAACTCTGAAAAGAAATCTATTTTCCTGAGCAGAAATAGGGAAATATTAGAAGTAAATTATTCTCTTGATTATTTTGAGATATTTATCTTAATTAGATAAGTATGACTACATAAATAAAATATTGGTCATCTCCAGTAATTTAGAACCATATTTGCTTTACTCATAGCTTTTCTTCATTGTCATTGTTCTTTTTCTTGTGTCTTTCCGTAGATAATTATATACTTGAGACATTAAGAAACATGGCAAAAGTATTATGCTTTAACTTTTCCTATATGGAAATATGGTTATCGCATAGACAAATACTGTTGATTAGATAAGCAACTAACCACATAACATCACCCACCCCCATTTACACTGTGAGACAGGAGGTTGATTACGCTTGTGGATCCTGATATGCTGTGTGGTTTTGGTGTCCCATTGGAATTCAATGACACAGTCAGAGTCAGGATTTTTTTTTGTTTGTTTTGTTTTTTTTTTTTAACAAAAACAAACCTAGTGAACAAAATTGGTAAGAATTTTTTAAAATGTATTTCAGCTATTCTTTCATACAGCTACACAATCTGTCTTAGTTTCTCCTGTCTTAGGAAATTGTTAAGGACAAACATAAAGCTAATATAAACATATACTGAAAGTAAATACCACAGGGAATTTGGTCTTTCAGCATTTGGTCTCAAAAAGTCTCTGATGCATGAAGATAAATTTTCTTTACTTTTTTTAGTACTTTTTGTTAAAACTATTATTTGATATAGTTGTTGAATAAAAGGCATTTCTGCTTCCTCTAATATATGAGTTTCTTTGTTCTGAATATGGTAACATAAAAATAAACTGCTTAGTTCTTATTTCCTGTGTTGCCTTTGTAAAAGACATCATGACAAATATTGAAAACTTACTTACTATAAAATTTCAGAAATATTTATGTGTTTATAAAATTGCTGTTATGTCTATTCTTGTATATGGTCTTAATGAATGAATTACTTTAATTAAATTTTTTCATAAAGTATAAATCAAGAACAGAGATGTTATTTATGGTTTTAGAGCAAAAACCTTTATAAATCATTTCAAAGTTACTACTGTGACATATCTGTACACATAGATTATGAGAATGAATAAATTATAAAGACAGACAATTCTATTTAGATCTACGTTGTAAGTAAGTGCTATTTTTCCCTTAGAGGTTGGTTTGAAGTAAAAGGTAGCTTTTCAAATATAAAAATGAGATACTATGATTAGTTCATATCATCAAAAATAAGATATACAAAGTTTTAACAGTAAAGATATTATGTGAAGTAAAGTGAAGGTAAAGGTGAATGCTTTATTACATTTTTGGTGATTTTGATAGAAATCTTTCTATCAAAAAAAAAACTATTCTAGAGTAAAGAATAATTGCTAATCCTAAAGTGTGTTACATTCTCCAGATAGGAAAAACAAATTTGAAAACCAAAAATCAAAAGTAACATTTTTATTTTCTATATCTATGACATTAATATTTTACTTTACCAATTCCAATTCCTGCACATGTTCAAAACAAATAAACTCCTAATATTCCTGTGGAGAATAATTGCCAGGATATAATAACAAACACATTGAAACCGTGGTTAGGGTGAAGATATGTTGAAAGTGGTACTGTGAGGAATCCTGTGAGGAATCAGTAGGTCTAAATGTCCTCCTGATGAACTAATTCCTTCTAGCCCTCTGAAGTGAGGCTTCTGAAATCTGACTCCCATTGTGTCCTTGTTTGCCTCTTCCACTCTTTGCAAAATCTTCTTTCCTTCATCGCAGATAATAAACTTAAGCTTCATGAAAAATCCCCAAATTCACTGGAAGAAATTTTTACATAAACCCAAATGCAGAAGCTTGACATAGAAATCAGTATATATTATATATTGATTATTTGCTTACTTACATATGGATCACAGTTTCCCTTCCCTTCTCTCCCCTCAGTACTTCCCTCACTCCTCCCCTTCCCTAACCTCCTCCCTTCAGAAAAGAACAGGTATTCCAGGGATTTAAACTGAAAAGAGCATAATGAGATACAATAAGACTAATATAAACCCTCATATAAAGGCTGGGCAAGGCAATCCAATAGGAGGAATTTTTTTAAGTAATTATTTTATTTATTACATTACAAATATTGCTCACCTTCCCAGTCACCCTTCCCATAGCTCTTCACACTCTCCTTCCTCCCTTTCCCTCTGGGGTCCTGAGTGTGCTCCTGCAACACTGCCTCCCAAGGGGCATCCCCTTTCCCAGGGCATCAAGTCTCTGGAGGATTAGCTATATCCTCCCCAATTGCTTTCTGACAAGGCAGTCCTCTGTTGAGTTCTTGCTTTAAGAATATCTGTCCATGTCTGATGAATTCTGCACTAAACCCATCTGGTCCTGTGCTTTTTTTTTGGTTGGGAGAAGTTTAATGACTGCTTCTATTTATTTAGGGATATGGGACAGTTTAGCAGGTTTATCTGATCCTGATTTAACTTTGGTACCTGGAATCTGTCTAGAAAATTGTCCATTACCTCCAGATTTTCCTGTTTTGTTGAGTAGAGGCTTTTGTAGTAGGATCTGATAATTTTTGAATTTTCTCAGTTTCTATTGTTATGTCTCCCTTTTCATTTCTGATTTTGTTAATTTGGATACTTTCTATCTGCCTTCTGGTTATCCTTGCTTAGGGGCTAAGGGTTTATTTCTATTTTTATTTTTTTGATTTTCTCAAAGAAGCAGCTCTTGGTTTTGTTGATTCTTTGTACAGTATGTTTGTTTGTTTTTTTAGTTTGTTTCTACTTGGTTGAGTTTGATTATTTCCTGCCCTATATTATATTATCTTTTTTTTTTTTTTTGGTACAGAGCTTTCAGGTATGCTGTCAAGATGCAGAATTCTATCAGACCTTCGAAGAAAACCTAATACCAATATTCTTCAAACTGTTCCAGAAAATGGAAACAGAAGGAAAACTAATTCATCCTTTGAAGCCACAGTTATGCTTTTTCCAAAACCACACAAAGAACAAAGAAAGAGAACTTCAGACCAACTTCCTTCATGAGTAACGATGAAAAGAATACTCAATATAATTCTCACAAAGCAAATCCAAGGACATATCAAAAATCATTCACCATGATCAAAGGAGCTTCATCTTAGAGATACAGAGATAGTCCAAAATATAGAAATCCATCAACGTGATTCACTGTATTAACAGATTCGAGGAAAAAAATGAAATGATCATTTCACTAGATGCTGAGAAAGCATTTGAGAATATTCAACACTGCTTTGTGATAAAAGTCTTGGAAAGGGATTCAATGCTCATAACTCAAGATAGTAAAAGCAATATACATAAAACCAATAGCCAACATCAAACCTAGTGGAGAGAATCTTAAAGCAATCCCACTAAAATCAGGGACTTGATAAGGCTGCCCACTCTTTCCCTACCTATCCAATATAGTAGTAGAAGTCCTAGCCCAAACAATTAGACAATAGAAAGAGGTAAAGGAGATACCAATTGAAAAGAATGGAGTCAAAATATCACTATTTGCAGATGATAAAATAGTATAAATTTCCCCAAAATTCCACCAAAGAACTCCTAAACCTGATAAACTTCAGAAAAGTGGCTGGATATAAAATTAACACAAACAAATAAATAGCCTACCTTTACTCAAAGGATTAACAGGCTGAGAAAGAAATTATGGAAATGACACCCTTCACAATACTCACAAATAATATAAAGCACCTTGTTATGACCCTAACCAAGCAAGTGAAAGATCTGTATGACAAGAACTTCAAGTCTCTGAAGAAAGAAATTGACGAAGATCTCAGAAGATGCTCGTGGATTGGCACAATTATTATAGTAAAAATGGCCATTTTGCCAAAAGCAATCCACAGATTCAGTACAATTCCTATCAAAATTCCAACTTAATTCTGAATAGAATTAGAAAGAACAAATTTGCAAATTCATTTGGAAAAGCAAAAAACCCAGGATAGTGAAAACTATTCTCATCAATAAAAGAACTTTTGGGAGAATCACCATCCCTGACCTTAAACTGTATTACAGAGCAATCATGATTTCAAAAACTGCATGGTACTGGTACAAAGATAGGCAGGTAGAACAATGTACTAGAATTGAAGACACAGAAATGAATTCACACAGGTATGGTCACTTGATCTTTGAGAAAGGAGCTAAAACTATCCAATGGAAAAAGATAGCAATTTCAGCAAATGGTTCTGGCTGATCAGGGGGTCAGCATGTAGAACAATGCAAATTCACCCATTCCTACCTCCTTGTAAAAAGCTCAAGTCCAAGTGAATCAATGACCTCCACATAAAACCAGTTACACTGAAACTAATAAAAGAGAAATTGGGAATGAGCTTTGAACACATAGGTACAGGGGGAAATTTCCTGAACAGAACACCATTGGCTTATGCTCTAAGATCAAGAATCAACAAATGGGACCTCATAAAACTGTAAAGCTTCTGTAAGGCAAAAGCACTGTAAATAGGACAAAACAGCAACCACCAGATTGGGAAAAGGTCTTTATCCATCGTATATCTGATAGAGGGCTAATATCTAATATATACAAAGAACTCAAGGCGTTAGATTCCAGAGAATCAAATAACTCTATGAAAAATGAGATACAGAGCTAAACAAAGAATTCTCAACTGAGTAATATTGAATGGCTAAGAAGCACCTAGAAAATGTTCAACAATCTTAGTCATCAAGGCACTGCAAATCAAAACAACTCTGAGATACCACCTCATGACAGTCAGAATGACTAAGATCAAAACCAAAGGTGACAGAAGATGCTGGTGAGGATGTGGATAAATAGGAAAAGACCTCCATTGATGGGGAAATTGCAAGCTGTTAAACCACTTTGGAAATCACTCTGGTGCTTCCTCAGAAAATTGGATATAGTAGAAAATTGGACATAAGCTGAGGACTCAGCTATACTACCTGGGTATACACCCATAAATGCTCCAATGTATAATAAGAATGTCAACCAACCAAATCTTCCAGAGTTTCCGGGAATTATCACCAAAAAATGAGTACACATGGAGAGACACCTGGCTCTTGCTGCATATGTTGCAGAGGATGGCATTATCTGGCATCAATAGGAGAAGTCCTTGGTCCAGTGGAAGCCCATTTCCTTAGTGTAAAGTTAATGCCAGGGCAATGAGGTAGGAGTGGATGGGTGGGAGTGGGAGGATTTTCATAGAAGTGGGGGTTCAGGGGGGAGAATGAAAGAGGATGGAGAGGGGATAACTTTTGAAATTTAAATACATAAAATATCCAGTAAACTATTTTGCAAAACAATAAAATCTCTTCTGGAGCTGGAGACTTGGATAAATAGCTGAGAAAATTTTTTGTTCTTGTAGAGGACCCTAGTTTGATTTCTACTGTTCAAAATGGCATCAAACAACTCTATGTATCTATAGTCCAAGGGGATATAAAACTCTCTTCTCACCTTCACAGGCAGTAGACACATGCATGCAAAATACTTACACACACACAATAATTGTATAAAGGAAACTTCATATACGTGTTCCTTTCTTCAGAGTGCATTTCAATGGAAAGTTGTTTTAATCATGACTTTCCCTGACTTAACATCCTCTAAAAAATACTCACAGTACCTGGGTGAAATTTTGAAAGTAAGAACCTAATCTCTGGAAATGTATTTTCTAACAGCTGTATAAAATTTTAGTTATTTTACATATATTCTAGAAACTCAGTTAAAATGACTTGACTGTTTTCCCCTAAAACATTTTATATCAGTGTGTTATACCTTTTTATTTCGTGAATTTTATACCTATTTTCTTATTTCTCAAGTTTTATGCCTTAAAATTAATAAAGATTTGACATCTCTTATTGAGACTGATATGCAATTTTGTATTCTCCTCAGTATACAGACCGACAAAACTGCTTAAAGAAATTTCAATTCATATTCTGCTGTTGGGCATGTACTTGAAAACAACATCCCTAAAATTATCCAAGTGCAACTATTATTATTCCACAGCTCCACTCTTGGAAATGCATTAAAAAAAGTCAGAAAGCAGTAGATCTGGAAAATATATTTACATTCTCAGGTTGATAAAAGCACTCTTCACAATAGCTAAGAATTTGAGTATTCAAATGTTCAATAGTAAAACAATGAACCAGGTAAGACATAGACATTCAATGGACTGGGATATAGAAGTAAAAAGGAAGAAATCCTATTCGTGATGGATACTGTCCTAGAAAACATTACTGTGTGTCAAAATAGTCATTTTAAGAATAACTAAAGTATGGTTTCTTTTCCATAGGCATCTAAGATAGCTGAACACAGAAGTAGACAATAGAATAGTGGCAAACAGAGGAGAAGCAAAGGGATGAGGAAGGTGTTCAATGAGTATAAAGTTAGTCATAAACCAGTGGCTTCTAAGTGTCAACTGTGTAACATAGTACTATTAGTTGACAATATGATAATATTCATTTAAAGGTTATATAAGTCCAAGTGGATCAAGGACCTCCACATCAAACCAGATACACTCAAACTAATAGAAGAAAAACTAGGGCAGCATCTCAAACACATGGGCACTGGAAAAAATTTCCTGAACAAAACACCAATGGCTTATGCTCTAAGATCTAGAATCAACAAATGGGATCTCATAGAACTGCAAAGCTTCTGTAAGGCAAAGGACACTGTGGTTAGGACAAAATGGCAAACAACAGATTGGGAAAAGATCATTACCAATCCTACAACAGATAGAGGCCTTATATCCAAAATATACAAAGAACTCAAGAAGTTAGACTGCAGGGAGACAAATAATCCTATTAAAAATGGGGTTCAGAGCTAAACAAAGAATTCACAGCTGAAGAATGCCGAATGGTTGAGAAACACCTAAAGAGATGTTCAACATCTTTAGTCATAAGGGAAATGCAAATCAAAACAACCCTGAGATTTCACCTCACACCAGTGAGAATGGCTAAGATCAAAAACTCAGGTGACAGCAAATGCTGGCGAGGATGTGGAGAAAGAGGAACACTCCTCCATTGTTGGTGGGATTGCAGACTGGTACAACCATTCTGGAAATCAGTCTGGAGGTTCCTCAGAAAATTGGACATTTAACTGCCTGAGGATCCAGCTATACCTCTCTTGGGCATATACCCAAAAGATGCCCCAGCATATAAAAAAGACACATGCTCCACTATGTTCATAGCAGCCTTATTTATAATAGCCAGAAGCTGGAAAGAACCCAGATGCCCTTCAACAGAGGAATGGATACAGAAAATGTGGTACATCTACACAATGGAATATTACTCAGCTATCAAAAACAATGCCTTTATGAAATTCATAGGCAAATGGTTGGAACTGGAAAATATCATCCTGAGTGAGCTAACCCAATCACAGAAAAACACACATGGTATGCACTCATTGATAAGTGGCTATTAGCCCAAATGCTTGAATTACCCTAGATGCATAGAACACATGAAACTCAAGACGGATGATCAAAATGTGAACGCTTCTCCCCTTCTTTAAAAGGGGAACAAGAATACCCTTGGCAGGGAATAGACAGGTAAAGATTAAATAGAGACAGAAGGAACAACCATTCAGAGCCTGCCCCACATGTGGCCCATACATATACAGCCACCCAATTAGACAAGATGGATGAAGCAAAGAAGTGCAGGCCGACAGGAGCTGGATGTAGATCTCTCCTGAGAGACACAGCCGGAATACAGCAAATACAGAGGTGAATGCCAGCAGCAAACCACTGAACTGAGAACAGGACCCCCGTTGAAGGAATCAGAGAAAGAACTGGAAGAGCTTTAAGGGGCTCGAGACCCCATATGAATAACAATGCCAAGCAACCAGAGCTTCCAGGGACTAAGCCACGACCTAAAGACTACACATGGACTGATTCTGGACTCTGACCTCATAGGTAGCATTGAATATACTAGTAAGATCACCAGTGTAAGAGGAAGCCCTGGGTCCTGCTAAGACTGAAACCCCAGTGAACGTGATTGTTGGGGGGAGGGCAGCAATGGGAGGAGGATGGGGAGGGGAACACCCATAAAGAAGGGAAAGGGGAGGGATTAGGGGGATGTTGGCCCGTAAACCGGGAACGGGAATAACACTTGAAATGTAAATAAGAAATACTCCAGTTAATAAAAAAAAAAGAAAAGAAAAAAAGTTATATAAGAAGGATCTGATGTTACATATTCTAACTAATATTATAAAACTAAACAAAATAAATGAAACCTTTTGGGAGGTGATGAGTTATTACCTTGATTGTGGTGATGATATTATGTATACAAACATCCTGACTCGTGAAATTATATGCACAAATTGCATATAATTTTCACACTGATACTTTAATAAATCTGAATAAACAAATATGTAAATTAAATGTAGAGTTCTACCAAGAATTTTGCAATAGAACATAAAATACTGCTTCCTTTCTAGCTTAAATTAAATTTATTGTAAATCCTACTATTTAATCAGATTCTAGAGCTATAGTGTTCATTAATAGCACTTGAGTACACAAGGAAACGTGAAGTGTGGATAAATTCCAACTGAAATAATTTAAAAACGACAACAGATATTTCAAGGAATATGAGAAAAAAGACAAAAATTGTGTCTATATTTCTGTTGTGCCACCAATGACGGAATATTCTGCATTGAGCAGTTTAGTACAATTGCCTATTCTGAAGATTCCATTTTCTTTTGCTTTCTATATATTCAGCGTTGTTCAATTAGCTATTCATGCTATGTCTTTATTGTTCATTGTTGCATTGTGTAACACTGAAATGGAGAAAATAGCCTTTCTCTATAATTCTACCATCCATACCATGCTTTATTCCTCTTAAGGTAACAACTGAAAGGGCCTTTAATGTTAGGAGAATTCACTGAGATATACTTGTTTTGAAATTTTTAACTATTTATTTATTTGTTTACTTGTTTGCTTGTTTGTTTTGCATGAATACATTGTAGCAATATTCAGACACACAACAAGAGGGCATTGGATCCCACTACAGAGCTGTAAGCCACCAGGTGGTTCCTTATACTTGAAATCAGAAATTCTGGAAGAGCATTCAATGCTCTTAACCACTGAGTCATCTCTCCAGCCCCATGAATTTTATTTTTTACTGCAAAGTTAACCAGAAAAATTTATATATTAGTAAAGTACCATGTGGTTTTAATGCTAAGAAGATTCAGATGTTCTAAAAGAATTTGGAGACTGTCATTTAGGTTCATTAAGAAGAATTTTTAATAAAGTTTGATTTCTCAAATGATGTATAAATAAAAGTGTTCTTTAGACACAGGCATTTCATCCCACTGCAATCAGAAAAAATCTGAGAAGTGGGATAGTTAACAGCCCACTACCAGAATGGTCTGCATATGGACCATATTTTGGAATTTTGAAATTTTGGGTTTATATGTCTAGTTTCATATAAAATACAGCACATGATCTAATGGCAACTGACTGGCAGTGAGGCCTAAGATCATCTGGAGAATCACTGCAGATTACTTCCTCTGTGCAATTTAGAGAATGAAATAATTAACATGGAGATGTCATCTGCGAGGAAGCTAGTGTCTCTAGAGATGCTGTGCTCATCACTGTAAGATGTAAACAGGTATTGCTTTCCTGGGAAAATCTGTCTCTGAAAGCTGACTATTCATAGGTGTTGCCAAAACACATCCCCTGGGTTGAATCCCCAGGAATTTCATCTGATCATAAATGGTAAAGTTCCTCTCGTGTGATTGTAGTGGGCTTCTTGCAGAAGACCAGCATAATGCACACTTTACTTTCATCTCTGGAGGAGTCTCAGGACCACTCACGGGTACATGCTGTACATCCTGATACACTCAGCACTATAGAAGCCTGAGGAGTCTATGTTAGCATTCTCCTCTTCTCACGTTTTAGAATTACATTCATGCAAACCATTTATAAGTCAAATATAGTAAGGACTAACAATCTGTTCTCAAAAACAGATTGTATATGAGTAGTTATATGTTATTAGTTATATGTTAGTATATGATTTCACATTTAGGTTTAGAAATGTATTTGGTTAGTTTGTATTTCATGAGTCTTTTTAAGCTAATTTTATTTAATCTCGGGTACTTTCATAAAGTATTTTTAGGTTATTATTTTCCATCCCCCAACTCTTCTAAGAGCATCATCCTTTCATATGTCCCCAATTTCATGTTTTACGTCTTCTCTCTTAAAAAATGAAAAAGGAGAAAAACCCACTGAAATTCATAGGGTCTGCTACTTTTGAGCTGTTTACTTCTGTGAAAGGGGACTTCCCTGGAAATGGTATATAATCAGTGCCACTCATTTGAAGAAAATGAAGTTTCTAACTACAACCCTCACCATTTCAACAATTATTTTATGAACTCTGAGTGTAAGCATTCTGCTTGCAAGATCTACTGTAATAATTGGGCATAAAAATATACTGGGAAAATTAGTTCTCATTTCATAAGATGGATTCTCAGTATCTTAAGCTTTCCTAGGTGAAGGATTTATTCAATGGGCTTCTAAATAATTTACTCTTAGCAAGGTATATGGTTATGCTAATACATCTTTTAGCCATGTCTGAAGGAAGAAGATTTTGTGGTAGAGAAGAACACCATCTCCTATATTGGCTGCCTGACTCAACTCTATTTCCTCTGTAGAAAGGAAGGGAAGTATACCTACAAAACCAATGAGGGCTGAAATAGGAAACAGGAAACCTAGGCTAATCACCTACTGCAAGGAATTTCTTCAAAGTAGATGATTTGTAAACCATCTAAAATTCTTTGAGGGAATAGCAAACTCCAGAGCATGGATGGCAAATGGTTAGGTAAGTGCAATATTGTGCTAATTGTCTCTTTCTTTACCTCTGTAGAGATGAAGATCTACAGAAGAATGACAGATGGAAATTACTCCCTGGTGACAGAATTTATTTTGGAAGGCTTAACTGACCAGCCAAAACTCCAAATGCCTCTATTTTTTCTGTTTCTAGGAATCTATGTGGTTACTATTGTAGCTAATCTGGGATTAATTACACTGATTTCATTGAATTCACATCTTCACACACCCATGTATTATTTCCTCTTTAACCTGTCATTTGTAGATATTTGTTACTCTTCTGTCTTTACCCCCAAAATGCTAATTAATTTTGTGGTAGAGAAGAACACCATCTCCTATACTGGCTGCCTGACTCAACTCTACTTCTTCTGTTTTTTTGTCATTACGGAATGCTATATACTGACTGCAATGGCATATGACCGTTATGTGGCTATTTGCAAACCACTGCTTTATAATGTTATATTATCTCCCCGGATATGTGCTCTGTTCATGTTTGGGGCATATGTGATGGGATTTTGGGGTTCCTTGGCCCATACTCTTTGCATGGCAAGACTGACCTTCTGTGATGCAAACCTTGTCAATCACTATCTGTGTGACATTCTCCCTGTGCTCCAGCTTTCCTGCACCAGCACTTACAACAACGAAGTTGTGGTCTTTGTTCTGGTTGGCATGAATATTGTCGTGTCTAGCAGTACCACGTTTGTCTCTTATGGTTTTATCATTGCCAATATCTTACGTATCAGCTCCACACAGGGTAGGGCTAAGGCCTTCAACACTTGCAGTTCACACATAATGACTATCTCACTCTTCTGTGGATCGGCAATATTTATGTACATGCAACCTTCTGATGTAGAGTCTATGGACAAGGGAAAAGTGGCCTCGGTATTTTACACCAATGTTGCTCCCATGCTGAACCCCTTGATCTACAGCTTAAGGAATAAGGATGTCAAACTTGCTCTAAAGAAAACTCTGAAAAGAAAACTATTTTCTTGACTTGAAATAGGGAAGTGTTAGAAGTAAATAACTCTCTTGATTTAGTTTGAGATATTTATTGTAGCTAGATAAGCATAATTAGATAATTCAAATATAACTCACTAGCTTCATTAATTTAGAGCTATATTTCCTCTATTCATAGCTTTTCTTCACTTTCTTTGTTTTCTTTTTGTGCAACTATATAGATCATTTTATACTTGAGACACCAAGAAACAAGTAAAAAGTATTGTGCTTTAATATTTTCTATATGGAAATATGGTTATTACATGGAAAAATACTATTGATTAGATAAGTAACTAACCAAATAACATCACCCACCACCCATTTATACAGTGAGATAAGAGGATGATTATGCCTATGAATCCCACTCTGCTGTGTGGTTTTGGTGTCCCAGCGGAATTCCTATGACACAGTAACAGAGTCAGGTGTTTTTTCACAAAATCAATACCAATGAACAAAATTGATGAGAATTTTGAAAACTGTGTTAGCTATTCTTTCATGCTTTTGGTAGCAGCTACAAATCTGTATCAGTTCCTCTTACCTTAAGAGATCATTAAGGACAAACATTAAGACCATATAAACGCATGCTGAAAGTAAATACCACAGGGAATATGGTCTTTCAACATTTGGTCTCCAAGAGTCTCTGATGCATTGCGATAAACTTTCTTTACTGTTTTTTGTACTGTTTGTTAGAACTATTATTTGATGTAGTTGTTGAATAAAAGACATATCTGTTTCCTCTAATACATAAGTCTCTTTGTTTGGAATATAGTAACCTAAAATAAACTGCATAGTTATTATGTCCCAAGAGATAAAGATTCAGTTTGTTTTGCCTTTGTATAAGACATTATGACCAAGATTGAAAATTTGCTTTATAAATGTTTCAGAAGTATTTTAAGTGTTTATAAAATTACTGTTACATCTATTCTTGTATGTGGTCTTAATGAAGGAATTACCTTAATTAAATTGTTTTTATAAAGTAAATCAAGAACAGAGATGTTATTTTTAGGGTTAGACTAAAAAAAAACCTTTAGACATCATTTTAAATCTGTTACTGTGGCATATCAGCACACATAGATTATGAGTATGCTTACACTATAAAGACAGACAATTCCATTTTGATCTAGCTTGTAGGTAAGTGCTATATTTTGTCTTAAAGGTTGGTTTGAAGCAAACAGTAGCTTTTCAAATATAAGAATAAGATATTATAAATAATTTTTCTCAACAAACAGAAGATATACAAAATTTTACAGAGCAAAGATATTTGGTGAAGGTAAATGAAGCTAAAGAAGAATGCTTTATTCCATTTATGGCAAGTTTCAATAGAAATCTTTCTAGAGAGAAGGATATCACTAATCCTAAACTGTGTTACATTTCTCCAGATAAGAAAAACAAATTTGAAAACCAAAAATCAAAAGTAACAAGATTTTTATTTTTAATATCTATATCTATGACATTAGTATTTTATTTTACTAATTCCTGCACATGTTCAAAACAAATCAACTCCTAATATTCCTGTGGAGAATAATTAACAGGATTGAATAACAAAAACATTGAAAACTGTCATTAGTTTGAAGATATGTTGAAAGATGCTGTGAGGAGTCCTATGTCTTTCAAAAGTTTTAAATTTTCTCCTAATGGGCTAACTCCTTCTATTCCCTAGGGAGGCTTGTGAGATCTGTCTCCCATGTGTTCTTGTTTGCTTCTTCCACTCTTTGCAAAATCTTCTTTGCTTTATTGTAGATAATAAACTTAAGCTTCGTGAAAAATCCCAAAGTTCTTTGGAAGAAATTCTTACAGAAACCTAAATGCAGAAGCTTGACACGGAAATCAGAAAATATTTTATATTGATTATTTATTTACTTACATATCGATCACAGTTTTTCTTCCCTTCTCCCCCCACACTCCTTCCCTCACTCCTCCCCCTTCCTAACCACCTGTGCTTTACTTCTCAGAAAGGGATGGCCTTTCAACATGAATCAAGCCACCTTGACATATCGTATTTCAGAAAGAGTATGAGTGTTTTTTTATTGAGGCTAAGCAAGCAAACTAATTAGGGAAACGGGATCCAAAAGATAGAGATAGCTTCTGCTCACACTTTAGGAGTCACACATTAAGGCTATGGTGCACAGTTGTTACATATGTGCAGAGGGCCTAAGTTCTTCCCATGCATGTTTTCTGGTTGGCAGCCTCTATAAGCACCTATGAATTCAGGTTAGTTGATTCTGTAGGTTTTCTTGTGGTTTACTTGACCCCTCTGATTCCTTCTATCATTCCTCCACTTCTTCGACAGGATTCTATAAGCTTCACTTAATGTTTTGGTGTGGGTATATGCATCAGTTTCCATCAGTTACTGAGTAAAGTTTCTCTGATGACATTTATGCTATGCTCCTGTCTGCAAGTATAGCAGAATATTATGAATAATGTCAGGGGTGGCTTCCCTCTCAAGGTGTGGGTCTCAATCTGGGTCAGTCATAGGCTGGTCCTTCCCTGAAATTCTCCTTCATCTTATATCCCTGCACATCTGGTAGGTGAGACAAATTGTGGATCTAAAGTTGTGTGACTGAGTTGGTGTCCAAATCACTCCATTGGAAATCTTGCCTGGTTATAGGACATGTCCAGTTCAGGGTCGGTATTCCCCATTGCTAGGATGAACCATTCTACTAGGTTTCTAGAAAGAGAAAGAAGGAAATAATTCGTCCTGTGTGGTAAGAAGTATGGGCAACAAGTGAAGGCCTTAGGACATCAGGAATGCTTATTAATAGATTGTGGATTTGCAAGATGTAATTTTGAGCATCAAATGAATCACATCCAATCCCTTTTCCTTGCCTTTTTTTCACTGTGCAAAAAGGTGGCTATGTTCCACTTTATATCTCAATAGGGATAACTTTAAAAATATTTTTAAAAGAATTTACTATGCTAAAGAAAGCCCATGCCTAGCTCTAGGAAGAGGTGACCATGGTAAATACCAGTAACTCTTATTATGTAATTGAAAGTTATAAAAAAGTAACCTTATTTTAAAATAGGTTAATACCATTGCTACAAATTTTCTATTAAAATGGGTTATTTTATGTTTAATGTATCTTATAACTCACATTTCAAATCTTAGGAAAAAGTAATTTATTATCTCTTGAATTTCTGATACATACTTAAAATACTTAGACTCATCATTATAAAAACATAATTAGGCAATAAAATTACCAAGATCCTATATCCAGATGAGTTTTGTAACAAGAGCCAAAGGGAACTCATAGAAAGTAATAAGAAATATGTAATAATTGATATTAGAGACAGGTAGTCAGGCAAATTGAACACAGACCTGAGTTACACAAAGGGAACATAGATCTGAGTGCCTAGAGGATGAAAACAGAACATTACAGAAAATGCAAGTGTGTGTGTGTGTGTATGTGTGTGTGTGTGTATCTGTGTGTGTGCATGTGTGTATGAGAGACAGACAGAGAAAGAATGAGAGAGAGAGAGAGAGAGAGAGAGAAGACACAGACACAGACACAGAAACAGACAAAGACAGACACAGACACAGACACAGACACAGACACAGACACAGACACAGACACAGACACAGACACAGACACAGACACAGACACAGACACAGACACAGACACAGACACAGACACAGACACAGACACAGACACAGGCACAGGCACAGGCACGAACACAGACACACAGAGATATCTAAATTTCAAGACAAAGAGAATTTTAAGAAAGAGAACTTGCAAGTCCTTTCTGGATTCACATGACCAAAGATCATTCTGAACATTAAGTGGATTCTTACATATGGAAAAGTTAGATTATTATATGAAAAATGTACTATTTTAAAAAAAAATAAAACACTTATTCATACATGTATATAGTATATTTAGATCATGTGCACCAAGCTGCTGCCCTCGTTTATGCCCCTCTGACTGTCAAGGATCTTCCCTTCCTAGTTTCCCTTCTATTCTCATTGCTTTCTTTCTTTTGTCCTTTTGTTTTGTTGACAGAATGAAGGCAATTAAGTTCCTGATAGGGATATTGACCTCAAATTCTACATACAGGTAAGCTGACAGTCATTAATTATTATGAAATACAAACATTCTAAGACATAAACTAGAATATCCATTTCACTAACAAGACCTTTTCACTAAAACAAAGAACAGATATGCACACTTTAGAATTCAAAGGTAGGAATGAAAAAAAGTTAAACCTGTTGGTGAATGAGTGGGTATATTTCAAGAGGCATTTTCTACATACCAGGGAAATAGCAGATAAATTGATTTTATTTCACCACAGCAAGGAGACATTTATTTATCAGAGATAAAGAACACACAAAAGAGGGTAGATTAGAGTCATAGTAGTTTCTAATCCCTCAATTAATTGACAGGAATGAAAGTACATGATTTGGTTTAAACATTGCTAATTCAATAATACAAAATCCTAGAGTGACTGCTGAAATGTGTAATTTTAAAATGTGAAAATAAGTAGGAAGTATGAACAAAAAATGTTTAATTTAATAAAAAGAATTAAAGTGAAATACGCCTGCTGAATAGAAGCACAATTAATAATGTCAAAGTAGAGCCTTGGCTTGGAGTGCAGTTCTGAGAGAAGGGGTGTCCGAGAGTAGCAGAAAAAGAAAGACTTGATTTCAAATCCTGTGTCCAAGTTGGCTGCCTTTGTTTTACTCAGAACAGCTTTTTGACTGCTTTCTATATTTCTTGCTCCAAACAATTATTCAAGGTTTTTTGCTATCCTAAAGACTTCTTCTGATAGCCTATCTCTTGCAGAACTTAACCCAGGCTTTTGTTTCACATATCAATCCAGTCATTTACTCCAGGTTCCCATTTAACTCTCCTATGAATCAGCTTTCTTCAACCCCAGCCCCTTAATTCTTGGGGACAACATGCACTTGGTTCATTGTTTGTTTGTTTGTTTGGGTTTTTTGTTTGTTTTGAAACACTGCAAAAGAATTCAGTACTCTGCCTCCTTCTGTTAAGCACAGATGATAAGGTAGTTAGGTGGGACCCCATCCTGAAATTATCACTTCTACCACACCTGGTCCTAACCTTGCTCTGTTCCATGCTGACTCAGGCATCTGTCTGCCTTGGTAAGCATAAACAGAAAACTTAGCTTGGTCACATCTCCTGTGATCAACGCTCCCTAAATATCTTTATCTCCTTCCTTAGAATTTTTCTGGCAAGTTGGCTCAAAGTTCAGTTAGTTTTGATTCTTAATACTTCTGGAGCCCCGCATACCAATGCATCAGCCCCTCATGGAGAGTGATTAGAAGGCAACCCTGAATGTGTATAACGAGCAGTTTTTATACTTTTTAGGGGTACAGGTTACATCAGCAAGGTTAGAGTTTAAACTTATTGGCTGAGTATATTGACCTTTAAATCTACTGGTTAGCAAGCATATGACAGGCATTCAAACTCTATCTGGGACCAGATCATCAAGTGACTATCAATCAGTACATTCTCCAATTTTTAAAGAATGTTCCTTGTCCTCCCAAAAACTGTGGGTGGAGAAGGGAAATTTGCCTAGCATTGACCGGAGGTGGGAAGCTTGTACTTGGCCTAATCTTGACTGAGGTGGTGGGTGTAAGGCTGACAAAAGCCCCTGGCATCCTTCACAGAAACCCCATAACCTACCTACTTTCTACCAAGCCAAGCTTCTTAATAGCTCTTACAGTTTAGTAAGAACTAGGGGCCTCACTTCATCTCACATTCTCTTGCTGTCTCTGAATATCCCTGGGACATTAACATTAACAGGAGGATATTCCTTGATTGAGGAACACAAAATATGTACATTATTGTACAAACAAGCCTTAGGTCCACAGCATCCATCAACACTCAAGGGGGTCCACACTTGCTGGCCCTGTCTTAGGGGCAGAAACTGTGACATTCCATCCCTAACAAAGCCTTGCTGGACCTGGAAAATACAAAATATTACAAGAAATTAATATAGGAATAACAATGGCACAAATAAATTAAACATCTCGATTGTTCACATGATGAACTTTACAGGAAAGGTTTTGGGAAATAGTAACACCCAACTTTTACCCTAAAAAAGCTATGCACTATTGTAAATGATAAGTTTAAAACTGTAGAGCAAATAAACATTACAATGAAAGAGGAAATTATAATATATTTGGAACTCACTATGACACACACATAGGTTCTGTCTGCTGAATGCTGGAATTAAAGGTGTGTACCACTCTGTGTAGGCCTAAGCATTTCATGATCATTGTTCCTCAAGATCTATATCAAAAGCGTGTCTTCCTGTCTCAGGATCTGGATTACAATTTTGCCCTCCATTTCTCTATTGTAGTTCATTTCAGTTTAAAAATCTAAATTATCCCTTGTTTAAATTTATTGCTTAAATAAGCTTATTTGGGTGGGGTCTTACCCTGAGATCACTACTCTCTTACTCTTTTTATTTTATTGAACACAGGAATCAGCTTCATTTTTCTTTCTTGTGCGACTTTATAATTAATTGAACCAGACATTTTGTAATTTTTTTCTTTTGAACCTTTTAAGATGCCTTATTTAGACACTTCAGACACAGGCAAAAACCAGCTACATTCCTTACTTCTCTTGGCCACATGCTGAAATTGTCAACTGAAACCTCTTGGGCCAGGTCTGCAAAATTCAAATCACTCTCAGCAACAAACGCTCCATATTCCTACTAGGATAGCCCATTAAGCCCCATTTAAAACATCCCAGTGCTTTCCAAATTCATTTTCTTCCAATACCCCAGACTCTGATACTAACTTCTATATTAGTCAAGGTTTCACTGCTCTAAATGGACACCATGAGCAATGAAACTCTTATAAGGACAACATTTAATTGGGGCTACCTTTAAGGTTCAAAACTTCTGTCCATTATCATCAAGGCAAGAGCATGGTATCATCCAGGCAGGCATGGTACAGGAGGAGTTGAAAGTTTTACATCTTCATCTGAAGGCTTTCAACAGAATACTGGCCTGCAGGCAGCTAGGAAGAGGGTCTTAAAGCCCACACCCCCAGTGACATAGTTACTCTACTCCAACAGGGCCACACCTTCTAATAATTCTACTCTCTGAGTCTAGCATATATAAACCTCTTGAGATAAATATTAAAAATAACCACCAACACCTGCTAGCGGGCATCGTCAAGGCATATGGCATTAGCGGTGTGTATTGGTCTCAGTGGCAGTTGTTTCTAGGGCACCACACCACGCTATTTCTTGCTATTTTGCGATCCCAGTAGTTACCACCTTCCTGGCTCTCTGCTGAACTCTGTTCACATTCCAAGCATCTGCCCTCTAATGGTTATAGTATCAACTCCTAGCAATCTGTTAAAATCAAGACTCAATAAGTTTGCAATTTAGCCATCAGATTTATCTCAGTAGATTTATACTCCACAAAACATCCACACAATAAACTCACAACCAATTGATAATGATATTAACCACCCACCTAGATAAGATAAATTAACTTATGGAAATCCATCCCTTAAGAAATATTCATAACTACTTGTGACCATGTAAGGCCATAGGGATCTGAGTATTCCTTCTCTCCATCATGGTCCTTTTCGTCTTTCTCCCCTTACCAAAACTCTGTCCTTGTCCAATTTCTCACTGCCCACTCATATGCCTTGCCCCATCCTGTGCCAGTCTTCTATGTATATAGACAACCATCCACACTTCACCCTCTCTGTCTAGTTAAAAGAGGAACTTTTCTCTCAAATGTAAGCTGAGCACAGCTACTACTATTTTGTAGTTCACAACATATAAAACACACCTAACACCCAGTCTATCATTTTTGTCAATTAAATGGTATATTTGGTCATCTATTTTAGCTTAAGGCTTAAAATCTATGTGTTATGTCTTGTTTAGCTTGTATACACTCTCAAACCCATCTAATTAAATATATATTCTCAATGTTAAATAGTCTGGATGAGTTATGGGACTATAACTCATCTTCAACGCCATCAGAAATGAGAACGACCAATACTATCTGAAATATAGGAAGCCTAACATGGCTTCCCAAACTGAGACAGGTTGAAGAGATAACTGTTTATAGCTGCAGTCCCCTGGTTGCAACATATAAGCCTTGTGGCCTAGTATCATCTGACAGACTTTTGTAATACTGAATTTTTTGAAAGACTGACATGGCAGAGATTATCAGTCAACTAAGTCCTTTTCTGGGCAGTATTTTGTCTGTATATGAAATATGCAATTTCTGCCCAGTGGCTACCTAGACACAATGAATTTCCTCACCTGGAGGTAGAAATGCTCAATTTATTCTTTGAATCCACCAAAGGGGAGCTACAAGGAGCAGATATGTCTCAACAACAAAAGAATAAGTAAAATTAAATGTCACATTTTGTGGATTCCTGACATTTTGAAAATCTTCTATCTACGTAAAGTTATCTGGATTGTTTGCTGTTAACTACTCTTAGTTAGTTCTAAAAAAATACCAAGAGACCATCCTAACAGTAAACTCAGAGCCATGAATTTGCTATCTGGCTCTTAACTCACATGTCTAAACTTCTCAGCTCATTAATAATAGCAGTTACAGGACTTTCTCTAGGCCTTGCATTCTTATATGTGTTGTATAGGCACAATGCCTATATATGAGAATAGCAATATTAATTTCAATTTTATATCAAGTATATGATTCTAGGTCATAAACCAGAAAGATGGGATTTGAACAAGTAGCCTAAATTAATGTAACTACTGAGGTAAGCCTTTTCTCACAGAAAAGATGCTCTAATTACTTTTAGTCTTTTAAAAATAGTAAGTGAGTAACTGTGATTCTTTATACATTCTGAAATAGAATAGATATAGACTAGTGAATAGGAAAAATCCAATCATTTCCACGGGGACCAACTGACGTCTACTAGGGTACAATTTAGATATCAAGTCAAAATATATTTATGACATAACTTGTTAATACTGGAGTATTGCAGAAAAATAGCCTGGGGGTTTATTACTAAGTTTTGTTAACAGTGTGGAATCCCTGAGGTAGTGAAATGTTACTTGTTTTCTTCATTAATTGTGTATTACAAGTGGGCCAAATCTTCAGAGAGTTTGGCCACCCTTGGGGATGAAGTACTTCTGCATTTCTAAGAGCTAGCTCAAAATTTCCAAATAATATAGGATCTCAGTGTTTGAATCACACAATTGAAGGTAGGTAGATTCCAAGTTCTCAGAACTTGAAAAACTATGGGGTAGTATCTGAATGTTCATATTCAAATGGTCTTAACAATATTTAGTTCATCAATACTGTAGATTCATCTTCCCAACTGTAATATTATACATATAAAACAAAAAATAATTTAAAACCTATATTATTTTTTTAATTCTCTGAAAGGAATCTTATACAATGTATTTACCACTGAGGAAATGAGTATGTAGTTAATATGACTAACCTGAAATCACCCATAATTTGATGCCATGTGGGATGTTTCCACAGCAACATTAAAATTCTTAGCCTTATGCTATAGCGTTTGCTTTTGTGATTATATTACTTTTTACATGACCTAAAGCAGAATTGTGCATAAAAGACCAATTGTTGGAAAAACAGCATAGATCAAAATCCAAAGGTCACCTATGCATTTAATATATTCTTGTTTCTTGTCTTCCTGAGTGCACAAGGACCTAGTAATATTTTTTTAAAACTAGGGTTTCATAGAAAAGATTTTCATAGCTTTTGTTAAACAGTGAAGCAAAATATAAATGTTTATATATACATTATATATATACATATATATATATATACATATATATATATATATAGTGTGTGTGTGTGTGTGTGTGTGTGTTTAAATGCTGATCATTTCATGGATAACTTAATAGATCTTGTAAGAATTATTGTTCTTACCTATCGAATAACCATTTACTTTTCTTGGATAATCGTTCATGCATATCAAGAATAGCAGAAGCAACTCTTTTGTTTGACACTGTTGTATATTATACAAGTACAAAAATTATGTAAATGTAAGTACTAAAGATAGGGGAAAAAGCAGGAAGAGACAAAAATCATTATCTCATTGCTGCCTAGAGACAGCACATGACCTATGCAATTTAAAGTTGCCAGTTTTCAACTTCGTTGTATATTTAAATATTTAATTTTTAATTTTTAAATATTGCATATATAATATTTAATTTTTGTTCATCTGTGACTTGTATAATGGATTACTTTGGTAGGAAATGGATACATTGTGTCAGGTGCTCCAGTCGCTTTGAGATGATGTCAATGTCAAAACACATTCATAGAAATTACTTTTCCATGAATTATGTGGAAAAACTTTTTTTTGCAACCTATGCACATTTTCTATTATCTAAATGACTTTGCTTTATGGTTTGAGGACTTCTGGTTTTAACTGAGTTTTAGGTTGATTTTGCAGTTGCCTTTTCTTGCTATGAAATTGCTCTTACTGTGATTCTCAGCTGGGCTTAATGGCTTTCACATGTCTTCCTAAATATTTCTGATTTTGCTCTTTCTTTGACCTTTTCCTGTATGGATTAAAAGTATTTCCTGTGTAGATGTACCACATTTTCTGTATCCATTCCTCTGTTGAAGGGCATCTGGGTTCTAGACTGGTGGGGGGAGGGCAGCAATGGGGGGAGGGTTGGGAGGGGAACACCCATAAGGAAGGGGAGGGGGGAGGGGAATGTTTGCCCGGATACCAGGAAAGGGAATAACACTCGAAATGTATATAGGAAATACTCAAGTTAATAAAAAAAAAAGTATTTCCTAAGAAAGCAAGGTCTTAAGAGGGAACTTGTATGATCTGATAAGAGAGTAATTCTAATGCTCAAATATTATGATCCCATTTTAGTTTTATATTGATATGCTATTTTAAAGTTCACAATATAAGATTCTGCAGATAAGTGAAATAATCCTGCTAATCTCCTATTGTGGTCTGCCAAAAACATGATCATGGTGTCAATTTGCTTAATCTGATGAACAATTTAAACCTCAAAAACATCTGTAGTTTATCTGGACAGCTCTTCCTTAGAAAAGATAATTCAGTGAGTCATTTTGGCAGTTACTCAAAACTGTGGAACTTACTAAGTTTCACAAACAGCTGTATGTATCTTTCAACTATGCTGCATGGTGTGATGAGTTTCTACCTGTGACAATTAAGTCTCTACGTCTGATTCACATGGTTAACTGATCAAGTTAAGAGCATCCACCTGATGGTGCTCCAATTTCACAATCACTTTTAAAGGGCTTCACACCTTAGCACTGTGGAACTGTGCCTTAGACTATGACCTATTTCATTTTGTTTGTGGGACAGGTTATTGCTGTATAGCCCAGGGTAGAGCATAACCCTCCCTACTTTATTTTAGTGATTCAGATTCATCACTTTCTTCTTGGAGATCATATTCTGTAATATTCTTTGCCATAATATCTCATCAAATCCTGGTCTTAAAGACACTGATATGATGAATATTCTTAAAAAGTTCCAGAAGACCTTCACAAAAAGAGATTGAAACACTCTACTATGTTTGAATCTTAACCATGTTTTTCACACAAATTTCAAGTGTGCATTAATGTTTTCTCAATTTATTTTTTTTGCCTTTTTGAAAAAAAATATAATCTAAAGCCATATCATTTTCCAGACTCTATATCCTTTTCTCTGACATAACATTCAGAACAATTTTACCTTAGTATGATAATTTTATGTGCATGGGTCTTTTGTGTGTGTGTGTGTGTGTGTATGTGTGTGTGTGTGTGTGTGTGTGTGTGTGTGTGTATCTCACATGCATGCTGGTACCTGTAGAGGTCAGAAGACAGTGCCTGAAACTCTTGAACTGAGGTTATAAATGTTTTTAATCTGGCTGGTGGATACTGGGACATGAACTCAGGGCTTCCAGATAGAAGAGTAATTGGTGCTCTTAACTGCTGTGCCACTGTTTCAGCCTATAAGGAATAATTTCATACAAAATTACTCAACGTTATTAACTAACGTTTAAAGAAGCATATATTTCAACTGTGCTTGAATTTTAGGAAACATTAAATAAACAAAAAAGTGATTTTATTGTATGGAAAGAAAAGTTAGTAAGACAGTGGTTTCAAATGGTACAAGAAAAGGAAGTCCCTGAAGAAAACCCTGATTTATTCAGATATAACGCCTGGAAGTCAGCTGTAATTTGCTCTATGAGGGATATAGCTGGCCTCGGGTGTTATTTATGTCCAGACTGTAGCACCACATTTCTCTTTCTTCTTCCATATCTATCTGGCAGGAGACAGTCCTTAGCTATTCTAGCTTTCCATTCTAAGAAGAGATAGAAAAGATTGAAAATCTAGGGTGAATAGAGCCATTATTATGTCCTTTCATTTACACTGAGAATTTTCTCTATTTAAGTGCCTCTGCTTCTAGATTTAGAATTTGAAAGGGACTATTTTTAGATTACCTAAACTATATTGCAAGCTACAATTTCATAAAACCGATGGTTCCTTTTACAGGTACTAAAGTGAAAAGGGTAAGTAGTTTTATTTTAATTATACAAACACAATAATAATTGAGTCGGAGTTTGCTTACTTTTAATATGCAGTACTTATAGAGTTAAGTTTTATCAAAAAATGACAAGACATGGCTTAAGGGAAACAGTCAATAAGGTGGGGTGCAAAAAGACTATTAAATTTAGTCTTTCTCCATAAATTTTAATGCCCATGAGACATCAACCCTGTACAAAGAATTGCAAACAACTAAGAAATTCTGAAAATAGGAGACATAGATTTACCTAGGGAAGAGAGTTATTGCAACCTCTCAGTATGTTTCATGCTACTTGTATGCAATAATGAAAAAGATTAGTGATTTAAAACAGAACAAATAAATATATGGGAGGGTTTTGAGGGAGGAAATGAAAAGGGATTCATGTCATTATATTATAATTTCAAAAACTACGAGAAGTAATTTTTGAAAAGGTCTATGGAGTAGATAAATAAATGGGGGAAATCTGATTTTCAGAGGTGAAATCCATCAAAGAGATTCTGAATATAATAGTCCATATATTCTGAATATAATAGACCATTTCCCTCCCCTTTCTTTATAGATAATATTTTATTTAAAAAATGCCTACTGTGAACCATTCTTCAGTGATTGACTTTATCCTTGAAGGCCTAACAAAACGCCCAGAGCTTCAGGTCCCACTGTTCCTCTTATTTCTGGCAATATATGTGATAACAGTGGTGGGAAACTTGGGGATGATCCTCTTAATTACCATTAGTTCTCAACTTCACTCTCCAATGTATTATTTTCTCAGTCACTTATCCTTCATTGACCTCTGCTATTCTTCTGTCATTACCCCTAAGATGTTGGTGAATTTTGTTTGTGAGAAGAACACGATCTCCTTTGTGGAGTGCATGACTCAGCTCTACTTCTTCCTTATTTTTGTCATTGCAGAAGGTTACCTGCTGACAGCTATGGCCTATGACCGCTATGTTGCCATCTGTAGCCCACTGCTTTACAACATTGTCATGTCTCACAGAGTATGTTCCATAATGATGGCTGTGGTTTAATCTCTGGGCTTCTTTGGGGCTACTGTCCATACGACCCGTATGTCAATGTTGTCCTTCTGTGGGTCTCATATTGTCAGCCACTATTTTTGTGATATTGTACCCTTATTGACTCTGTCTTGCTCTAGCACCCATATCAATGAGGTACTGCTGTTTATTATTGGAGGAATTAATACTCTAGTACCTACACTGGCTGTCATCATCTCTTATGCTTTCATTCTAACAAGCATTCTTCGCATCCGCTCCAATGAAGGACGCTCCAAAGCCTTTGGCACCTGCAGCTCCCACATTATGGCTGTGGGAATCTTCTTTGGGTCTATAACTTTCATGTATTTCAAGCCACCTTCCAGCAATAATATGGAACAGGAGAAAGTGTCCTCTGTGTTCTACACCACAGTGATCCCAATGCTAAATCCTCTCATATATAGTCTGAAGAACAAGGATGTAAAGAATGCACTGAAAAAGGTGGTTGGGGGAAGGCAGTAATCCTAACAAGTTGAGAGAAAGAATGAATGAAATATGAGACATTCACATAGGTCCTTTGTGAATGTCTTTTGCATGCTTTTTTTCCCAGAGAAAATAGTCACATTTTTTTTAGAAATGATTATCTTATGTATGAGAATATCTGATACATTTTTGTAAATTATCAAGCAATTTAGTTATGTAATAGATACTGTAATCTCTGTAAATATTTTAAGAGAAATAGAAATTCATAAAAGAGGAGGGTGTATAAATACTAAAATATGATTATAATAAAACTTATTATTATTGGTTGGACACTAAAGATAGAAAAGCTATATTTAAAGAAAGGACTTCCAGAATATTGACCACATGAACTATTTCACACACGTACTTGTCTCATTATGGCCACGAGATAGAAACTGGGGTAAGGCATGCACACAGACAGCAAGGCATGCCAGTAGCTTCAAGAATCTTAGAATAATGTATAGAAGTAGAGAAGTGCAGTCCAAGTATCATTTTGCATCAGGTAAAATTAATTTTAAATATCTGTCTGAAGTTGTAACTTAACAAGCTCCTCTTAATTTACACCCACACATTTATGGAAAGTATTACAACAATTCTAAAATAAATCAAAGCCATGTTCAAGGCAATGCTTTGTCAATATGTCATTAGTTTATTATGATGAGTAGTTTCTTTTGCATTCCACATCCTTATGCACACTGTTTCTAGGCAAGAAGAGCTGCAGTTATTGAAGACATATCACTGTTTATACAAGACAGCAGCGTGGAAATGGCAACATGGGCAAAATCTCAATGTCCTCAAAGTATAAACATCTTCTTCACCTATATCTCTGACATTGAGATATAGTGAAATAACTGACTGAAATGCATTCCTCTGAAGTATACTTCATATTATCTTCTGATTATCTATTGTTTTTCAGCTTTGTAATGTTTAACCTGAGTCATGTATGCTGCAGTTTGACAATGTCATCACACTGTGTTTATAAAGAAAAATATGTGTACAGTATGGTTGAATGTAATCAGATTTTATACAAATAAGATATTAAAGTCTGAGGATTCTTCCAAGTTACCAAGGGAAAAGTGATATGCAACATGCCTTGTAACATTTAATAAAACACCATATTAAGAAAATATCCCAGAAGATGATGAGGATGCAGAAAAAGTTTAAGAGCCAGAGCTAATGGAGGACTCTAATGAGAGAGGTATCCTAAATCAATGGGATTGGCTCACATATGAACTCATAGAGACTCTGGCACCATGCTTGAGCCTGTAGCAGTCAGCAACAGTTGCAGTTCTAGAGTGAAAGTGGACACATACCACCATCTCAAACCCAGAACAATCTCCTATTGATAACCACTTACAAGTAAAAATTTGCTTTTTTTTACCAAGAGATTCTCAATGGGTAAATAAACTATGATTAAGGGTAGACTGCACGTTCAGTAGTAGATGGTCAATGGAAAATGTCTCAGTGGCATCTTTCAGGGTTCCTCATCTCAGACTGTTTTTTCAGGAATTTTTAATATATATAAGCTATAGTTCATTTGCATATCAGGTATGTCTTCCATTTTAGTGTTTTTATAATATTCTTGAGAATACAAACAAATGTGTCTACGTGTCTGTTTCTTGTGCTTTCTCTTGGGCTCTGTTCATTCTTTTTGTTTTGTCCTATTCTGATGTCTTAGTTTTCATTTTACCTTATTTTATTTTATTATCTTTAACAAGCCTGTTTGGTTTCTAATGAGAGATCAAAAGGGGTTGAATCCAGAAGGAAGGAGATATGAGGACGAACTGAGAGGATAAGAGGCAGGGGAAACCCTGATCAGAATATAATATGCTGAAAAATAGATATCACTAAATGACTAAATGACTAAAAGAACTAAAGTAGTTGGGCCAGCATGTAACCCAAGCACTTAGAGGCCAAAGAAAGAGAACTGTTTATTTAAGTCCTTGGGCTAGAAGGAAGATTCTACCTCAAAATAAACAAACAAAACAAAAGAAAAACAACAAAATACAAGAGAAGGAAGTAATGGAAGGAAGCCTGTATCTAATTTTGAGGTAAAAAAACAATCTCTGAGTATAAAATTAAATAAACATCTTCAAGAGCCCAGAGCATCTAGGCTTTAGTCCAGGCATGGCATGCATGTGTCTGACTCAGTCACATGATAAAAAGTTCCTGAGTGTCTGAGATCTTGCTTAGTTCCTCCACATAAATATGTCACTTCTTTCAAGGGCCCCAATAAAGTTCCAAGTGTTTGTTTTTGTTTCTTAGCTTAAGTTACTCAAAACCAAACAAAACAAATTCTCTTCTGTATTAAAAAAATCAATAAAGTCTTAGGCAAAACCAGAAATTGGCATATGATTTAATTTTGCATCCTGATGACTTGTGAATATATAAGAATTTTCTTCCAATCATTGTCATTACTCTTTGGACATATGGTAACACGAGGCCCAGAAGACATATTTTGGAGGCTGTGCTAAAATACTGGAGACTATTGGGGACTTATTAACTTATGGTTGTTTTGCACTCAATAAATCCCAAGTCTCAGGAGTGTCACATACAAGCTCCATATCACAACACACTCCAGAGTTTAGGTCTTGGAAGCTAGACACTGCTTTAGGACACTGATAGTTTGTTCTTTTATATAATTACTAATAATTCACTTGAGTCCAAAATGTTAATTCAGCCCTTAACGCAATGTGTGTAAGAAAGCAGGAGGCATTTCCATAAACATTATAATAATTATCTAGTATGTGAAAAAGAAACCAAGTCATTTATAAGAATATTGCAATTTGTGCAGTACCTAGATAAATGCCCAATTTCACTTTTTACTGCAACAGTATATCTCATAGAGGAGCAGCTATCATAATAATCATTTTCATTCATATGCAATCTCAGTTTTACTGGGAAGTATTTGTTTCATTAGTTTCTCCAGGAGCTTTCAACATCTCTGTTTTCATGTCATCTTTTGCTGTTACATTTTTGGTCATACACCCGGAAGGAATGATTTCCAGTCCAAATGTAAGCAGTGGTAGATCAATGAACCTAACTGGAAATCCGTGAATCTGAGGCATTTCATTTCCTCAAACATTTTTGTATGTATTTACCAGGATTCTGTATCTTCCACATCTCCAAAAGAAAGAAAGAAAAGGAGAAAGGAAGGAAGGAAGGAAGGAAGGAAGGAAGGAAGGAAGGAAGGAAGGAAGGAAGGAAGGAAGGCAGGCAAGCCAACCTTAAATATATAATCTCTTCGGGTACTGAAATTCCTGCTTTCTTGTTTATCTTGAAAGGATCATTTCAGACCACGGGGAGATAGATCGTTATCCTTTTGTTTTTTTAATCTTTATTAACTTGAGTATTTTTTACTTACATTTCGATTATTATTCCCCTTCCCGGTTTCCGGGCCATCATCCCCCTAACCCCTCCCCCTCTCCTTCTATATGGGCTTCCCCTCCCCATCCTCCCCCCATTACCGCCCTCCCCCCAACAATCACGTTCACTGGGGATTCAGTCTTGGCAGGACCAAGGGCTTCCCCTTCCACTGGTGCTCTTACTAGGCTATTCATTGCTACCTATGAGGTTGGAGCCCAGGCTGAGTCCATGTATAGTCTCTAAGGAGTGACTTAGTCCCTGGAAGTTCTGGTTGCTTGGCATTGTTGTTCATATGAAGTCTTGAGCCCCTTCAAGCTCTTCCAGTCCTTTTCTGATTCCTTCATGGGGGTCCCGATCTCAGTTCAGTGGTTTGCTGCTGGCATTCGCCTTTGTATTTGCTGTATTCTGGCTGTGTGGCTCAGGAGAGATCTACATCCGGTTCCTGTCGGCCTGCACTTCTTTGCTTCATCCATCTTATCTAATTGGGTGGCTGTATATGTATGGGCCACATGTGGGGCAGGCTCTGAATGGGTGTTCCTTCTGCCTCTGTTCCAAACTTTGCCTCCCTATTCCCTGCCAAGGGTATTCTTGTTCCCCTTTTAAAGAAGGAGCGAAGCATTCACATTTTGATCATCTGTCTTGAGTTTCATTTGTTCTAGGCATCTAGGGTAATTCAAGCATTTGGGCTAATAGCCACTTATCAATGAGTGCATGCCATGTGTGTTTTTCTGTGATTGGGTTACCTCACTCAGGATGATATTTTCCAGTTCCATCCATTTGCCTACGAATTTCATAAAGTCATTGGTTTTGATAGCTGAATAATATTCCATTGTGTAGATGTACCACATTTTCTGTCTCCATTCCTCTGTTGAAGGGCATCTGGATTTTTTCCAGCTTCTGGCTATTATAAATAAGGCTGCTATGAACATAGTGGAGCACGTGTCTTTGTTATATGTTGGTACATCTTTTGGGTATATGCCCAAGAGAGGTATAGCTGGGTCCTCAGGTAGTTCAATGTCCATTAATCTGTCCTCTGCATTATCCCGCCTTTGTTTCCTCCTTACCTTGGAAGCACTAGACAAAGTACATCCTACAAGATCCAGTCAATGTCACAATTACTCCCAGGCCTCTAGAACAGTGCTTGGAACTTCTTAGTTCATTTTAAACTACAAAAGTTAGAAAATGTACAAAAGCCAAACATTCTCAAATGTTAATATATTTCCATCACTCACCAATAGGTGAAGAGTTTGGGATGAAGAAAAACATGCACATATATAGTGCCCATTCCAAGCTGGTATATTTTCACATCTTTATATGATATGACCATGCTCTAGTGTTTAAATGTATGTTGAATATGGATTTTTGGTTTATGTATTGAATACTTAGATTCATGGTTTTCTTTGGTCATAGGGAAACTTAGAAAGTTGTATTCTCATACTCACTTCACATTAAATCCCATCAATTAAATGACTTGCTCAAAATATTAAACTGACAAGCAATGAAGTCAGCCTTTGAAATGAAGTTTTTATTGATGCTAAATCTGTACACAATGTCTATATAATTTTAGACAAATTAGATAAAATTCTGAATAAAAAACTCCCTGCAGAAATTGGTTTCCTGCTGCTTTCTAGGAATTTCTAAGAGACTTTCTAAAATTTTCTAGGAGACCTCAGCCTCTCCTCTTGCACATCATCTAGACTTGCCCTCCTGGGAAGTTTTAGAAACTGGGACTGTCATTTTTACAAATAAATTGTCTCACACTGACAATCTCTCATCCTCTCAGGTTTGTTGTTACATGACAAATGTATGTAAAATGTTACCTATTTCTTATTTAAAATCCATGAAAGGGTCGTTCTGGAACCATGTATCATAGACTCGAGTTCTGAGTCTACACTTAAGTTGTCCTAGACTCTATTTCTTCATCAGAAATATATAACCTTTCAATGGCTAAAGAATTCAATATCATAATGTAGGTAAAGAACATGAACTGTGCATGTTATTTGTGAGGAAGGAAGAGGTAGGAAAAAGAGAGAGGAAGAAGAAGAGTGGATAGGAAGAGAGTAACCATTATCTCCAGCAGTCATTTCTTAAAAAAAGAAATAATTGTACTCTGACAACACACTGCCACCTAAACTTTCTCCATGACAAAAGTATTTCACACTTGAAAATGGAGGACCCATTATATTGTCATTTCTTGAGGAAATATATGTAGCACAAGATTTCATTTGTACAGCTCAAGCATTGACTAACCATGAACATCCACTAAAAGATAGTCAAGTTTATCATAATGCATCCTTTCTATCATGTTAAGTAGCAAATGCTCCTGTCTTGTAATGATTGCCCATTATTTTTACTGGTTTTCTAGGTAATGACTTTGTAGCTGATGATGAGTACATTACTAAGTGATATTTGAGAATGGTTGAGTGGGAGGAAAGTCTCCAGGTGTTGGGTGATTATCCTGGCTAGAAATAGTTTCTTGGAGTGACTCAGTGTTATTTAGACATGTCCATCTATACCTTCCCTCCAGCTGGAGATTTTAAAAAAATTACTATTTTCAATGCAGTGGGGCTGAGGTGTGTTTGTTGCATGTTTTGGGGTATTTCAAAAAACTCTACGTAAAGAAAGTGGAGAAACAGTGTGAGAATGTTACACAATCTTTTCCCCTTTTCATTCTTTCTTGAATTATTTCTTTGAAAAATTTTTAGTTTGGTTTGTTCACATAGTTTGATTTGTGTTTTTGAGAAAGTGTTAAATAAAACCCAAGTCGATACTATTCCATACATAGCTAAAAATGTCCTCAAAGCCACAACAATTCTTTCTCAGCTCCTTGAAGTATATTGTTAAATGCATGAACAAACTTAAAATATATAAAATTTTTATTGTTCACCTTTGTGAAAGTAAAAATCGCCTTTGTAAGAAAAAAACATACTTCCATAGGGTAAACAATTCATTTTGCTGTTGAATACAGGAGAATTTTTTAAAATGTTCTTTAATTTCGTTTTATAGTCCAGATTTTATTTCCTTCCTCATCCACCCTTGGACTGCTCCATATCCCACATCCCCCCACCTGTCTCTAAGAGAATGCCCCCCAACACCCCAACAGACCTCCCCACTGCCTGGGGCTCCAAGTCCCTCGAGGCTTAGGTGCATCTTCTCTTACTGAGTCCAGACAAGGCAGTCCTCTGCTGTATATGTGTTGAGGGCCTCGTGTCAAGTAGTGAATGCTGCCTGGTTGGTGGCTCAGTTTCTGAGAGATCAAAGGTCCAGGTCAGTTGAGACTGCTGGTCTTCATAGAGGGTCACCCTTCTCCTTAGCTTCTTCCAGCTTTTTCCTAATTCAACCAATCTCTGTCCATTGGTTGAGTGTAAATGTCTGCATCTGACTCTTTCACCTGTTTGTTGGGCCTTATAGAGGAGTCATGATAGGACCCTGTTTGGTAAGTACTCTATACCATCAATAATACTGTCAGGCTTTGGGATCTCCCCCAATTCAGGAGTCAAATCTTTTTTAGTCAACAAGGAAGCACTGAATTTTGTGATCTAAATTTACACCTGACTTGGAGAAAAATTTAAAGGAGACACATTAGATGATCATGAACAGGAGACGAAAATAATGTACTAACACTTTGCTAATTTGTCTTTGAAGTTTTAGTTTCACTCAGAAGAGGAATAACGGACATCCAAAATGTAATTTAACTTTCATAAGAGAAGAGGCATATTCATACTTATTTTCCATTTCCACAGAAGTTACCAAACAATGGGCACTGGGAATTATTCTGCAGCAATTGTCTTTTTCTTGATGGGATTAACACAGCAGCCTGAGCTCCTGCTGCCCCTCTTCTTCCTGTTCCTAGTCATCTATATGTTGACAGTAGTGGGGAACCTGGGCATGATCCTGCTCATCTCAGTCAGCCCACTGCTGCACACTCCCATGTACTATTTCCTCAGCAGCTTATCCTTTGTTGATCTCTGCTACTCCACTGCCATTACACCCAAAATGCTGGTGAACTTCCTAGGGAAGAAAAATGTGATTGTCTATTCAGAGTGCATGGCCCAGCTCTTTCTCTTTGTAATCTTTGTGGTGGCTGAGGGTTACCTCCTGACTGCCATGGCATATGATCGCTATGTGGCCATCTGCAGACCATTGCTCTATAATGTGATCATGTCCTCTAGACTCTGTTCACTGCTAGTACTGGTTGCCTTCTCCCTAGGCCTTTCATCTGTTGTGGTACACACAAGTGCTCTGATGCATCTGAGCTTCTGTAAATCGTACATCATAAACCATTATTTCTGTGATGTTCTTCCTCTGCTTAATTTCCTGTTCTAACATGCATCTCAGTGAGCTTCTCGTATTTATCATTGGAGGACTCAACACCTTGGTGCCTACACTAGCTGTTGCCATCTCCTATGTCTTCATATTCTGCAGCATCCTGCGCATCAAGTCATCGAAGGGCAGGTCTAAAGCATTTGGAAACTGCAGCTCTCATCTCATGGCTGTAGGGATCTTTTTTGGGTCTATCTCTGGAGTAAAAGAAGGTGTCTTCTGTGTTTATACCACGGTGATTCCCATGTTGAACCCATTAATATATAGTTTGAGGAACAAAGATGTGAAGAAAGCATTGGGGAGATTCTTAGTAGGAAGATAAATTTTACTTTTGGCGAATGTTGAATGGGAGGAGGAATTGTTCTAATTATAATATGTTCTAATATTCATTTTTAACTTTTAAATATACAGCATATCTGTTTCTGGTGCTGAGATAAAATCTCTGACTATTCTATATTTTCAAGAAGTGCTATATCACAGTGCTACAACCAGTATATATCTTCTGCATAGTGCTTTACCATATAGCATTGATATAGTTTTGCAATAAAATAGAAAATGGTTTTGTAAAGCAGTTATTAGTGTTTTGACAGGAAAACTGATCTTTTTGTTGTATAAATGAAATGATAATTCAGATGTTTCCCTGATTCAAGTATTATCTTCCTAATATTCACATTTTTTGCAGAAATCTTTCTATATCTGTAGTTCAGTAGGAAGGGTTGTGGCCCCATGAACCCTTTCATGATCCATGAATAAGTATGGGTAATTTCTTTAATGCATGATTATAATGACTCTGTTGTATTCAGATGACACAATTCTACTGCCTTTCTCCCTATCTTCTAGTTCTTGCATTCCTTCCTTCCCCCTCATCTGCAATGTTTTTAGACCTTTAAAGGAGATAGTAGTACAAATGACTACCTTAGGCTTCAGGCCTTATTTATCATGTATTCTCAGTATCTTAGTTAACTGTGAGTGTTTTTTTTTTACCATTGTTTAGTTTAAACTCCTTTAGTGTTGAAAATAGTTTTTGCCTAAGGGCATAAACATAGATATTTAGAAGGAAGTTTCAATTTATATCTGTTTAGATAGTCATTAGTAGTAATTTCCTTCAGTATATACTAGTGATGGAGTCTGGAATTTGGAGAGCAATTATCTGCAGTTGTATCACCACAGTGCCCACAGGACTCCAACACATATTTCTAACCCCATGGCAATAACCAGGGGACAATAAAGAGAATAGAGAAAGAGGGAGCAGACAGGCAAAGGAAAGAGATGAAGAGGATGGAGTTAGAAAAAAATCAAAATGTAAACAAAGTACATGACATGCATGTATGAAGCTGTTAATACAAATTTTATTTTGTCAAATGCTAATTTTGCAATATAAGAAGTAGTGGGGTGCTAGTATTGAATGTCTATTAACATTAAAGTGAATTTTATGTCCATCAATTAATGTGTCAAGGACAAGACAAAGGTACAAAAAATCAAGATTAACAAAGAAAATAACAGTTGCAGAAATTATCAGCAGTTTCAGATTGCAAATTGTGCTGAATGTGATTAAACATTTTTTTTTGTTTCAGAACATTCAAGACCCTTGATTTCCATTTGGTTGGAACTCTCCTGAGTCAATAACTCCTTTTACAAAGACAGGGTCAAGGAAGCTAGAACCCAGCCCATCTTGATTTATAATTAAGTATAAAATTTTGCTCAATCATCTGTGGTATAATAAATTCCCTGGGAGTACAAAAATGAGCAAAGAAGGTAATAGTTATTTTAAGTGCAGACAACATAATAGCTTACTCGAAAATCCCTGGACAATTTTTTATAAAATTAACTTAGGATTTCAGTAAGGTGTTGAGAGATAAATAACATGCAGAATTTAGACAGAAATATAATTAGCTACAGGACATAAAACCCACTGTAAAGCAAGGAGGAGATGACAGACTGTATGCGCATGTACTGAACAAAAAGAATAAAGAGTTTATTTGAAGGAAATGTTCAAATACTCTCAAGAGAAACCAAAGTAGATTTGAATACGTGAAAATTTAATAATCCAATAGAAAGACTCATCATTTAAAGACACTGTTTTCCACAATTAGTTTACAAATTTGACAAAACACTAACAAAATGCCCAAGGTAATTTTTATGCTTCTAGATATTCATTTTTTAATTCAGAGAAATCTCATTATGCACAAATTTATCCAATAGTATCTAGTATCTAAAGTACATGGAACTGCACACAATTAAGGTGCCCAAATTT